>NC_142877.1:32024924-32176439 GCF_051225735.1 Oryctolagus cuniculus
TCAGTAGATTGGTTTTGCAGGAGAAGGATAAACTAGCAAGCCCTTGCCCAGCTGCAAGTTGGGGGTAGAAAACTGATAAAGTGGAGCTTCCTTAGATAACTAATGGGCTTGTGTATGGTAATCCCCTTACCCTCTGATTTTCTCTTGTCAGAGAAACGAGACAATAAGCAATGTGTGAATGTTCTGGGTGAATGGTAAAACACTTAATGAATGTCTGTTGTCATTATTTTACAACGCTTTTGAGAAAAAGTGAAAGTTCCTCATGTAAGATAAACTAATATACTTTCCCTTTTCTACCTCATATCAACCCCAAAATAGGTCAGACTTTATTTCATTTCCATTGTACAATCTCTATGTATAGCAACAGGAAGAAAGCAGTTTGAACCAATGGATAATGCCTTGGGAAAGATATAGGAGGTCCTAAAGGGGATATAGTGTTCACAGAAGAGGAAGAAATGCATTTTGTAGGGAGAGAGAAGAGGGAGTTGAGAGGGGAGAGGGGGGAAGGAAGGAGAAAGGTGGGGAGAGAGAAGGAGAGAGAGAGAGAGAGAGAGAGAGATTGATATTTACCATGAAACATTAACGTATCTGAGGACATGCTCTGTGTCAGGCTTCTAGACAGGTTCTTAGTTGGCACTCCTGACAGGATTTTGTCAGGAATCTAAGTTAGCCATAGGGATAGAGAATTTAGTTAGAATTAGAGTTTCATCAAAAAAGATATAACCAGTTGATCCAATCATTTTAATCAGTCTAATGAAAAGTTCATGCCAACTGGCATTTAGCTTTCGGTTCACACACTCAGAAAACTGTCAGGTCTTTGTGACAAACTTGGATGGTTTATGAAATGTGGAGGTACTTAGAATAAACTATAGCTTGTGACTTCTCATGAGTTTTGGAATCTTTGATTCTTGCTGTTTAAAACAAGTTTCAAAGAGATTTTGAAGCTCGATAACATACTGCAAATAATTCTTTTAGATACATCTCAAAATTAAGAAGCTTCATGGCAGAACCTACAGACACAGTAACTGAAATGACTTTGCTGAAAATTAAAAGAATAACTAAATACTTTTTCAACTTTTTATTTACTAAATTCACTGAGATTTTTAAAAACAACAATGTCCCATGGTAATGAGGACACCGAACTGGAACTCTCACATTATCACCAGAGGATATGAGTTGGTAATGACCATCAAATAGGGGGTTGGTATTTCTATTCTTAAAAATTTGCTCCAATTAAATAATGGTAAAAAATGTAGTACTTAAAAAAGCAAACCAAAATTCAACCTCACTATAGGGAAATGTTTTGACAATTAGATATATTGATTTGAACAATTAATGCATGACAATAAAATACATTCTGGAACACCAAGGATGTGAAAATATTGACTTCATGCCAAATTTTCTTAGTACAAATACAGCCTTTAAATTATGGAGGTACAGAATGTAGAATGAACAGAAAAACCATAGAAACACATGAGAATAAGAGGTTATCTCTGGGCATAGGTGAAAAAAGGAATTTTTATTTTCCTCTTTGTGTCTTACTGTCACTTTTAAATTTTCTAAAGTGCATGTGTTACTAATTTAATTAGAAGATGAACATGTTAAAACTTATTCCACATTAATTTTCTCTATTTACACATCTGTAAACAGAGTTCCTCTTCCTTGGGGCTCACTCTCACCTTCACCCTCTATCTCAGTTTAACTCTATACAGGGTTTTACTCACATTCCAAGGGATTTTCCTCCCAAACACACCCAACAGAAGAAAAAGGGTGAAGGCAGGCAATATCGGCACCACCGTAAATATAATCTAACCCTTCTCTACCTTGCTCTTCCGTGTCTGTTTTCAAAATCTGACATTTTCTGTGGATGCTTGCCTCTCTTTGGTCAAACATTGTGCTCACAATTTCATTCCAAGTCCTCAAGTCTGCAGTTTGCCAAAGTCTCACTACCAAAAGTCCCTTGAGAAGAGAACTTTTTCTACAGCACTGAAATGGGGAAAAATCACTTGAAATAAATGCCAGGGAGTGCTCTGCTTACTCCCCTTCCCCTGTAGCCTCTTACAATTCATTAACATCCCAGACCCTGTCAGCAAGGCAACACTTCCCTAGTACTTCCTAACCAGCTCCACCTGCTGGTGCGTGCCTGTGTTTCCTTGTGAACTATCTGTGCCTTGGATAATATAGAAGTTTTTTTCAAAAAAAAAAAAAAAAAAAAAAAAAAGACCTCCTCTTCCTATTTTCATAATTTCTGCATTGCTTATTTCCTGGCATGAAAAGAAGTGAGGTTAGGTCTTTTTTAGAATATTTTCTTTTGGTTCTAAAGTGTGTTTAACTTGAGTCACATATAATTGCTTTTAGGTAAACAATGAACAATCCTAGAAAACAGACCTCAGAAAAGAGTATGCTGAGGTTAGAGTTTGAAGGTATGAGCTGACAATTACCTTCCTATTTGCCTCCCTAAGGACAATCTTAGAAGGATTCCACTGTTTGGAGAACAGAATATTTTATTTGGGAATTCATCAGACAGTGACTCAGGTTTTGAGTTTTTTTGGATCTTTTAATATGCTTGACAAGCAAGTATGTGTCCCACACCTGCTTTGAAAAGTGTAACTAGAGGTCAGCTGATTATTTTTCAGAAATTTCTTGTTCTTTCTGGAGATCAGCTGAGCATTTTTGGCCATATTTCTGGTAACTTCTCATCCAGGCATCTCCCAGGGGACCTTATAAGCCGATCACCCTCCATACCCATTCCTGAAAGGTCTGAATCAACATTAATATAATTATTGGCAAATCCTTTTGGAACCATGAAAAAGAGAAAAGGAAAGCATAGTTACATGAATGTTTCCAAGGTAGCATTGACACTTGGCACACTGGCTGATGTTTGTCTTAGAAGCCCATTGATAATCATCACTCATTCATTTTTAGCATATTTCTGTTGCATGCACCATAGAGACAGTAGCTGGCTTTGGGCTTGATACAATTGGCTGAATTAGCTTGTGACTGGTGAGATAGTGAGCGGAAGATGCCAACAGTTGGGAGGAGAGGCTGTGTTTCCCAGTGCTTACTCTTTGATCTTACTCTTCGTGTTCTCAGCTCTTTATTTGAAGGGGAAAAAGTCTGTTGTAGTCGATCCAAAGCTTCCTTCCTGGTTATTTTCTCTGAGACTTGGCTTCAAAAATTTGTTCCAGACATATTTATTTGGCATATGGTCCATTTTCTCACTGCCCTTTAGCAATGACATTTTACACACAAACATACGCACACACACACACACACAGTTCAACTCTTGATTCATTATAAAATTTCAAGATCATAAATCATATTGAGTCATATCTACAAGTAATTCATTATGAAACTTTTCATCACATTTATCTGTGCCCAAAGTTTTCCTGGACGTTTAATTAGAATCTCCATGCTTATGAGTTTTTAAAACAAAAAGGAAGCCAAAAACAAAGGACTGAAGATGGCAACACTTGGTAATTGACATGACTTTTTTTTTTTTTTTTTTTTTTTTTTCATTTTGCTAGTAGTTCCTATTTATATGTTAGTAGAGAGATGTTACGGATTCTTCATTTATTATCCACTGGATTTTGTTATGTCTAGGTAAATCTTAAAATAATTCCTGAAAAACATAGAAATTGTTCTCCAAATTCTCCAAATTTGTTCTCAAAATTTTGGAAGTTCAGTTTATCTTAGCTCATATGAAGATAATCAAACAAAAAGAAAAACATACAACAAATTATTCCTATCACATCTGTAGATTTCTACCAATTACCTTGTTCAATATTGAATGAAAAGAGTTAGATGCTTGTGGACAAATTCATTTCTGATGTGTTTGAGGATTCACCAGGAATGATAACAACAAATTAACTAATTAAAGATATCTTCTGGACTATGTATCTGTAGGTGTAAGGAAGCTAGGGTATTAGTTTATGTGTTAATTTGCCATGACAAATTTCTGAAAGTTTCTCAATAGTTCTGCACCAATCTTTATTTGGGTTTTCTCATCATTTTTAGGTTCTCTCAGACTGTTTCTGGAATCAGTACTTTGTGTAGGCTGAAAACAAGTATCTTTCAGGGCTCTTGCTTTCTAAATTCCATTGTGTTTGACTCTGCCCATCACTTCAAATTGCTTTGCCTAAAGCTAGATTCATGTTCTGTGTTTCTTCAATGAAGTTTAGGTTATCAGTTTCAAACTAGATGTAACTATAGATGTTATACATTCACAAAGTTTTTTCTGTACTTCCTAGAGTGTATGGTTATCTGCCTTCTTGATCTGGAAAGTTATCTTTATGCCATTTAATGATTATGCTTTC
Source organism: Oryctolagus cuniculus (assembly GCF_051225735.1). Classification (NCBI taxonomy): domain Eukaryota; kingdom Metazoa; phylum Chordata; class Mammalia; order Lagomorpha; family Leporidae; genus Oryctolagus; species Oryctolagus cuniculus. The sequence goes on from NC_142877.1 coordinate 32,029,241, forward strand.
ATAATTTTAAAGGATAAATAGGGGCAAGTGTTTAGCACAGCAGTTAAGACACCTGTTAATATTCCCACATATCTGTGTTCAATTTTCAGCTCTAGCTCCTGATTTCAGCTTCCTGCTAATGCAGACCCTGGGAGGCAGCAGTAATGGCTCAAGTATTTGAGTTCCTGCAACCCATGTGGGAGATCTGAACTGAATTCCTGGCTGTCCACTTAAGCCTGGCCCTGTCCATTGCAGATCTTTGGGAAATGAATCAGCTGGTGGGAGTTTCTCTCTCGGTAAAATAAATAAATATGATTTAATAAGCAGAGACAAAACAAAAATCCGACGACATATCAAATAAAATAATGTATCTGAGTAGCTCAGATGTTGTATAAAGGCTCAGCATTAAAACCAGAAGCATTAACTTCATACTCCAACTCTGTTGACTACGTGGTATATAGAGCAGTGCAAGGGTACACGTTTCATGATGAACTCTGAAGCAAAAACAGGCTCTGATTTATAGTTTGCCAACTTCTATGTAGTGCTTCTGAATCCACCATGGCTAATATTAAGCTACAGACTGAAAGCCACTGAACTCAGGGTGGGAAACAGCATACTAGGCTTTCTCCTGCCTTTAAAAACTGGCTATGGAACAGAATGCGGCAATCTTTGGGTATAACACTGCTCTTCCTTGAGTTTTAGTCTTCTGTTGTATAAAATAATTATGTTAGCAATGAATGAAGTATTCCAAGGGAAAGCCCTGACACACAGTAACTCCAATAATCATTTTTACGAAGACGTCCATGAACGGAACTTCCGCATTTCAGGAACCTATTTATATGACCTAAATTTGTTATTACACCTTTTCAAAAACCTTGAAGAGGGAGAGAGAGAGAGAGAGAGAGAGATTTTCTAATTACTGGCTCACTTCCTAAATTCTCACAACAGCCAGGGCTAGGCCAGACCAAAGCCAGGAGCCTTGAAGTCAATTTTGGTTTCCCATGGTGGGTGGCAGGGACGCAGCTACCTGAGCCTCACCTGCTGCCTCCTACAGTGCACATTAGCAGGAGGGGAGCTCAGAAACAGCCCGAGTACTCCAAAGCAGGGAGTCTTTTATCGGATGTGGGTGTCCCAAGTGGCAACTTAACCAGTATGCCAAATGCCTGCCCCTGAAAACATGCATCTTTTAGTCCCATTTTCCATGAATGTTTTGAAATACCCTTGTATGAACACCCTCTTGCTCCAGTGTATCCTTCCCCTTAACTTGACCCATGGCTTTGATTCAATTAATTTTACTCTCTTCCCTCTCCCTCCGCAAGAAAATGCCGGAGGGATTGTAAGGAGGTGATAGAAAAGTGGATGAAACCGGTCCACAATAAATTAGTGAAACAAGTACTTACCCAACACATTCTAAGTAACAGAGACTGTGGTGTAAGCTCCTAAAATCCTCAGAGGGAGAGGAAAGAAAGGAAGCCAAGGAATGAAATATGGAAGGAAGAACTAGTTAAGAAGAGGCCCACAGGTGCAAGATTCATGAATAAAGGAAGGCAAAATATGAGAATAGCTAAAAGGAAAAGGCTTATATATTCCTTTCAAATTAAGTCAAACTCATACAATATTTACAATGCCCAAGGGTAAATACACTATGCATGTAACACTGTCTTTCTCTATTTCACGAGGTACGATTTCCTCTTTAAAAATTGATTACAAATCCTTCTGCTTTTCTTTATTTAGCTACAGGAGCTTCCCCAATCCATTAAAAGCCCTATTTAGTGAGATTTCTTGAAATTCTAATGAAATAAATGTCATGGCAGCAGACATATTCCCCCACCCTAATTTTACCCCATACTGACGTACTAGAAGATGACTTCATGGATATTTATTTGATGTTAGAGCTGTGGGATTTGGATTTTGAAAGTTCATATTTTTTCTTTGCACCATAAATGAAAATTAGAGGAGGCAGATGACACAACAGTTAGGAATCAAATGCCCTGCTGTAGGTAGGCATCTTTTTACGTTTCAGCAAATTGTTTGGTCCTACAAAGCCACAAGTAATGTTATTTTACTGTCAACTTTCTTGGAAATCCCTTGACCTCTTAAACTCCACAAGGAAATTCTTTACATTCACATGACATTCAAAATGTTGATACTTTGTTTCATGATAAAAACTTCAGCTTTTTATACAGAGATGTTGGTTCCTATAAGTTGGGGAATTAATTAGCACTATGGTTGTGAAATTGGCAAAATCTAGGGATTTCTAGTTAGCTTCTATATGGTGTTACCTATCTGTTGATCTACCAGGCATCTATCTCTCATGAACCATCTGACTCCAGTAAAATCAAACCTAGTTAATTAATTTTATGGATTATAATTTATGCGGTGTTGACTTTTCATAAAATCTGAAACTAATTATGAGCATGATTTAAATATTTTCCTCGTGTGTTACAGAGGTTGTACTTCCTTGATCTTCTGATTCAAGGTAACCCACAGCAAAGAAAGATACAAAACGCCTGGTTTGGGTGATTTAGTAAATATCTTGCAAACATGTATGAATAGTGTATGTAGAAACAAGTTAATGGAAAATGTTTCTTACAAAAAAAAAAAAGAAGAGGATGGGGGACTAGAAGGAGGAAGGGAATATCATGATGTTCTTAAAATGGTATCTACAATCACATTGAATCTGTTAAAGACTAATTAGTAATGAAAAAGAAAAAGTTACAAGAAAAAGGAAGGAGAAGGAGGGAAGAAGGAGAGACGTATTGTTGTTTTTAGAATTATATCTATGAAACACATGAAATATGTTCCCTTTATAGTAATAATTTTAAAATTAAAAAATCCACATGGATTTTGTTTTGCACCAAAACACACTGATCTTTTAATTCTATCTTTTAGAAACTTTTTTGAAGCCCTCTTACACATTGACAGTGTGATGCTGAGTCTGACAGTTATGGGTCCAAACAGTAATTTCTATGCTTACTGATCTCGATAAAACCATCAAAGCTCTCTTTACCTGTTTACTCATAAATAAATGGTATTAATTATATAATTAATTATAATTTGCTACAGAATTTCTCTAGCAAAATAAATACAGGTGCATACAAGTATTTTCTGTATTAGTTCTTGTGTTTTCATGCAGAAATGTGTTCTTGATTTTTTTCCCTTTCAGATCAAGGACAAATGGGAAAGAGGGTCCCCTGGAGTAGGATTGACATAAGCCATGTGAGTGTTGTTAGTTCTGTCCTAAGGCTCCTCCAGCTGAGAATCTGAGACCTGGCAGAGCAAAGCTCAAATAAACACAGCTGCTTCTATATCCCATCTGAGGTGGTGTGGCTGTGTCAACCTCTCTTTATAATGACCAGAGCTCTTTAGGTGCATGGCAAAGGATGGGATCTGAAATAAAATCAGAAAGTCACGAGAGTCCTCATGTATTCCAGAGAATGTTTATAGACTGGAAGATGTAAATCCAATAACAAATGATTTCAAACACAAGACTGAGAAGATGTTTTCATCCCAAACAGAGGCAATATGATAGTGAGGGAATATCTACAAGGGGTGATCTTGTGGCTCTCACCTCATTAAACTTCAAGTCTGCTTAGTAGGCAGGAAAGAATTTGATGACAGGGAAACATGTATAGAACCTCAAAGTGCCAAAAAAGTCAGCTGTGCCCCTAACGTGTGCTCTGTTAGTTATTGTAAGGCACTTATGTCTATTTATAACACCCCTGCAGTATATATACCATCATTTTTAACGGGGACATTGAGGATCATAATTTGGGTCACTAAGCTAACAGATTTAAACTGACAGATTGCAGAACTCAAGATCTTTTCATCACATTATGCCATAATAGTGCAAGAAGTGAATGTTTAATGATCTCTACAATTAAATCAATGTGTGCTTTAACAAAGCTTAAACAAATCACATTAACTTTTGTTTAGGTTGGATCCCCTAGAAGCACAGCTTGAGATTGGGAATAGGTGCATAGGATTTACTGAGGGAGTATTCTCCAGGGAATGAAATGCGGCAGCAAAGAAAGCAGAAGGCAGAAAAAAAAGCATGGTAACATTTTCTTAGAACTACTTGTGACTACAAAAGTAGAAACTTGAATTGGGGCCTGAACTTAGATTGGAGTCTTTAGCTTATAGATGAAAACTTATGATTCCTTTTCCTCTATTCTTTGACCATAAATCAATAATCACAATCATAATAAAAACAACTTTCTATTGTATAAAAACGAATACATGGTCATATAGAAATATTAGGAAATGCAAAAAAGAAACCAAGACCATTGTAATCATCAAGTATTCAAACCAGGGATGGCTATTAGTGATAGATGGAATCCCAGTCCTTTTACTATCTTTTAAAATTCCATCCAATCATGAGATAAAAATGTAAATACATACATAAAAATTAAACCTTACAGAAGATTTTAAAGTGAGATATTAAAATATCTTTCCCAAACCTCCAGTTTACCTCCATACTTTCTTTCTTAGTTTGTCTGGTTGCTTTTACAAATGTGAAATATTTTACAAGTATGAAATATATAATGGTACTTCAAAAAAATCTATGGAAAATGCAATTGAAAGTTAAATTTGTTTTGCTGCAAAACAATTTTATATTCACATATTTTTTTAAAGATTTATTTATTTGAAAGGCAGACAGAGAACAGGAGTAAGCCAAGCTTATGTCAGAAGCCAGGAATTCTATGTCAGTCTCTCAAGTGGGCAGCAGGGACAGAATCACTTGGGCCATTAGAAATGAGCTGGATTGAAAGCAGAGAAGCCAAAGCACTGCAGCCAGTGCTCCAATACAGGATACGGTGTCCCAAGCTGCAGCTTAATCCACTGTGCCACTAATGCAATTTTTTAATCATACAAATTTTCCATGAACTTTTAAAGAACCCTTATCTGCATGGATTTCAAACATTTTTAGTACCTAATTAAATTTATCTTTTAATTTCAGTTTCCAGGAACTTTTTGAAGTACTCTTGTACTTCTTGATTTGTCTTCTTATTTAAGCTATATGTTTTAATTTCTCATTTTAAACATGAGGAATTTACTCATGTTTTATCACACCTATTAGGCTTTGATTTTTGCATCCACTTTAGTTCTAATAGGATTGAGGAATTAAATTCTCAAAGGCTTTGAATCTGGAATTCATCACTAACTTTTTTATTATATTTTGGGATTTTATTTTCTAATTATTGAGGTTGATGTTGAGCTCTCATGGAAGCTAGATTCTTATTTCTTCTAGTTTGCCCATAATTAATAGGGGGTCTTGGAAAGTCACTTATATTCTCTGGCTCATAGGTTGTTTACTTTTGAAATGTTAGCTGTGAATTAAAGGTCCCCTGCGGCTCTAAATTTTTACTATTCATGGGATATTGGGAAAAGAACAGCTCTTATTCAGCTTGTTTAGTTGGAAGACAGTCATGGAGACTGAGGGGTTCTCTGCTGTAACACCCAAGATTCCTAACTTACTTTCTCTTTTTCCTTTAACTTCAAAGATTAGCGGTGCATACTTTTAGAAACTGTATCATAATCATTAATAATGGTTTATTCAGTGGTGTGCTAGAGACAGCTTGTACTGGCTTATGGGAGCCAATGATTGAGAATTTTTCCAACAGCATCAAGTGTTATCACATTGGTAGGTTGTAATTAGTCCTAGTAGGAATATTTACATTAAGAAAATTATCAAGCATTATAAGTCAGGTTATTTTCATGTTTTTTTCTCTGAGAGTAAGTGGGCAGGCAAGAATTTGGAAAGCAGGCCTAAAACTGCTTGAGCTAAAGCTCAAGAGTGCCAGCCCTGAGGCCAGCAGGATAAGCCACTGCCTGAAACACCAGGTGCAAATTCCAATCCCGGCTGTTCCACTGCCTTTCCAGCTCCCAGAATATGCACCTGGGAAAGTGGTAGGAGGTAGCCCAAGTGCTTGGGTCTTTGACACCCATGTAGGATACCCGAATAAAGCTCCTGGTTCCAGCCTGGCCAGTCCTGTCCATTGCAGCTATTTGGGACAGTGAGCTAGCAGATGGAAGATCTCTCTGTGTCTCCTTCTCTCTCTTTGTAACTCTGGCTTTCAAATAAAACACCAAATCTTTAAGAGAGAGAGAGAGAAAGAGACATAGCCAATTCAGCTGGCGAAGTTGTCCGTTGACTAGTGTCTAGGAAGTTAGATTCGGGGAGAGTTCTTGCCAAATCCTAAGTGAGCTCACCCAGCCTAAGTGTGCAACCAATGTAAACTGAGCTGAATGCCCACCTTCATTCTGATAGTCTCTATACTTGCCAGGCAGAGAAATCTTGATAGCTGCTAGACAGAGGATACTTACCTTACCAGTTCTCAATACAAATCTTGGAAAGCTGACTCCAGGTTCCTGCTAATGCAGACCTTAGGAGGCAGCAGAGATGGCTCAAGTAATTGGATTCCTGCTACCCATGTGAAAGATGTATACTGAGTTCCCAGCTACCTGCTTGGACCCCAGCCTAGCCCTGGCCATTTGGGGAGTAAACTATTGGACAATGAGTCTTTCTCTGTCTTAGTGTTTGTATGTGTGTCTTTCAGCCTCTCAAATTTTAAAGCCATGAAAAACTTGGAGGTGAGTCTTTAATGAGCTTCACAGGTAGGTACTATCTCAGTACAGGAGAAATTAAGTTTGCTCTGTGTGATTGTGCTGGGAGGGGACTCTATAAAGCTGGCCCCTGCTTTCCTCCAGCCCTTTTCCCATGTGCCTTTTCCTTCTGCTGATTTTTCTTCTTATGTGTTTGCTGTACTGTGTCCTAGCTCTGAGTTCAACTGTATGTTGATCCCATAAGGCCTCTGGCATGCTACCAACTCTACGGGTAGTTTTAAAGACCCCAACACAGCCAGTTTATCAGCATACCACTGATGGATATTGTGAAGTTCTATTCAGTCACTCATAGGAAGTATCACTATGAGTAATATCCTGGAGATAGGCTCATTGTATATCATTGAGGGGAAACAAGCAAGTTAGTGTGTAATTAATTGAATAAAATGTATGCTTATGTTTATGTGTCTCTGTGTGTGCATGCATGTATGGGTATCTTTAAAGGCATAGGAAATTATGTAGTGGATTGCATACCAAATCATGGCTACATTTGAATGGTGATGTTAGACATAATACAATACTTCCTCTATAAGATTTCTATAATAATAATAAAATAAAATGATAGGATTTATAAATGGCTTGTGCATTTTATTTTCCAGTAACATTCAAGTAAAAATTCAGAGCATAAAAATCTTATTTATAAATGATACTATCACTGGTGTCTTTTAGAATCATAGGAAAATACAAATTTGGATCAGATATAACAAAATCTGTTGTTAGGGAGCATCCATGGCTAATGATAATTAATAGTGCTGTTTGTGAATATCCTAGATATATAGCACTTGCTAGTTTTTGACATTTGTCATGGATTTCTGCTCTAAATGTCATAGGAGACTTTATAACCTGCAGAGGTAGTCAAATGTATCTTTTTTATTCTTTTTTCTTTAAAAGGCAGAGCAAAGAGACAAAGAGGTATGGTCCATCTGCTGGTTCACTCTCTAAATGTCTGCAACAGCTGGGACTGGCTCTGAGTCTCCAGTGGGGTGGGAAGGAATCAAGTACTTGAGCCACCATCTGCTATCTCCCAGTGTGTGCATTCGCATGAAACTGAATCAGAATCAGAGTTGGGACTCAAACCCAGCCACTCTGATAAAGGAAACAGACTTCTCAAGTAGTGGCTTTATTGCTGTTCCACAATGTCCATTCCTCCATTTTTGTCAAATGTATCTTTATTATTTATTTAAATAAGATTTATTTATTTATTTTGAAAGGTAGACACACACACAAACACACACAGAGAGAGAAAGAGAGAGAGAGAGAAAGAGAGAGAGAGAGAAAGAGAGAGAGATTTTCCATTCACTATTTCTCTCTCCAAATAGAACATTTGGATCTGGGTCATGCTGAAGCCAGGAGCCTGGAACTCACTCTGGGTCTCCCATATGGGTGGCAGGACCCAAGTACAGGACTATCTTCCATTACTTTCCAGGTGCATTATCAGAGAGCTGGATGAGAAATGGAGAAGCTGGGACTTGAACTGGCACCCATGTGGGATGCTGGATTCACAGGTGTTGGCTTAACCTACTGTGCCACAACGCAGGCTCCCATATGTATCTTTTAAAATAGGCACCTGGCCCAGCCTTGTCAGGTCTACTATGGTCGTACAACAATATTTTTCTAATAAATATTTGTGAATAGAGGTGGATAATCACAGATTAGTTCGGTATCAGAATGATAGGAATTTGAATAATTGATATAAGAGTACTGGAGTCATATAGTAGAAATATGATATGGACAGAATTGAAGCTTTTAAATTAAACCTAACAGCAAGGTGCAATTATGACATAGTTTTTCTAGATTTTTGACCAATTCACTAATAAATAATCCAAAAGGTATTATTTTCTCCATTTACTTGAAATAGTTATTGGTAAAATCATCTTCACATTTCTTATCTTGGCACCTACCTACAACATTTCAAGGAGCGACTACATTTTAAGTAAATATTAGGCTGTTAAAACTGTACTCATGCATATTTGCACAGCAGAAATATGCTCTGTTATAGTGTGCAGTGTAACTACATAATTATAGACCTTTCAGAGTATATATTATTAACTTACTCCATGGACACTTCAAAGCATATATGCTGCAAATGACTTGAGTCAATTCTCACATGACATTTTTTAATGCTTAGTTTTGGGAGGAAGTGAAAATGCAGAGGCTGCTGGATATATGACAAGGAAGAGTTCAATGCATGAGCTAAAAATTTCATACATGTATCAGGATTTCAAGCATCCAAATGTTGAATGCTCTATTTCATAATACTATGTGTTTACAAAATATTCATTGATGTTCATATGATATTATATTATACATATATACACACACACATACATCTATATATGGTTGCCAACTTCAGGAGACACCAACTAACAAGTTATAACATATGGTTATTTGATTATATAATATATGTAGATATTTGTATATATACATGTCCAGTGTATCCACACCTATATCAATACTACCTACCTTATTACTCAAGGTCTTCTGATTCCTAGCACCTAGGTTTCTACAAAACTGGATTAGTCATGAGAGGATTCCTTGAATGTTGTGGAAAAAAAGCAAAGGGGTGAAATAACATTAGAAGCCCAGTGCAGACCAAGGTCAACTTAGGGAGTATCTTCACCCCTCATGAGAGAATGGGTTGTTTATATGTAGATTCTTCCCATTGCCATGATTGTAGCTGCTCAGGTAGTACTGGAGGCACACTCTTCCCTTCTCCTTTCATGCTTCCAGGTTGATCATCTTTCTTCAGATTTATGCATTCTCCTCAGAAGCCTTTCAGTTAGATTGCTGCTCATATGGCACCACCAAGTCCAGTTAAAGATGCCTTTCCATCTAGGAGAGAGAGATAGCTTGATCATTCTGTCCACTTACCAAGGCCACCACTTGCACCATGACTAGGCTATAGACTATCCAGCTGAATGCTGACTGCATCTGTCTTACTCCTATTGTCCCTTTCCCGTGATCCTTGAAGAACAGATATACTATCTGCCCGGCTCAAATCCCACCACCATCCTTGTGAATGTCAACATACACATTTTTGGTTCATCCCACCAAGTGAACACCTATGACTTCACTTTCAGGAACTTAGTACCACCTTCCCTCCACCCCTCTCTCATGGCTAAGCATGCTCTCAGCAGGTTCTGCTCCATTTCTAACCTTTGCATTAAAGTATCCAGCCCTGAGTGACCACACTCTCTCCTTTGGTCTTCAACCCCCTGCCTCAGTGATGTCAGTAACATCCATCTGACACAATGACAAAGCTAGACAAAACTGTTTGCTTCCGGTTGTTGGTATTTGATGACTGTAGTCTTCCACTTGTTTGGTGAATTTTCCAAAATGGCTTTCCAATGATCTCAGTCTTTGCTGTGTGTGGTCACTAAAGTCTATGTTATCTCAGTGATCAGTGAGTGACTCAACAGAGATTTCCTTACATGAATTCCTTTAAAGGCCATCTGTGACTCTGCCTACCCATTTGCTGTTTGCACTGTACCCAGCAGAGGCAGAAGGCTAGGGACCTTGTACATCTTTTCTGAGAATACATTAAGTACTGGAATTTGTGTTTTGCTCATTTTTTGTCTTTTTTTTGTTTTAAAATATTTCAAATAATACATAAAAGTATAAGGAAGAGTTCAATGAGCACACAGAGTTAACATTTTTTAATATTGTGTCATAGTCATTTCATATGTAAACAATAGATATGTCCATATACATACTATTTTTAAAAGTAGAATTAGATATATTAACATCTCATAATGTGGTATTCATGAACATACTATTTTTAAAAGTAGAGTTAGATATACTAACATCTCATAATGTGGTATTCATGAAAATGTCACAAAATGATAAAAGAAGGGTATATTTTATTTAAAAGGTATAATTCAGTGAATACAACATTTAGAAATATATATAAATCAAATAATATTTCACCCACATTTTATATATACATATGTATATATATTAATTTCTACATATGGGAGAAAATATATGGCTTGGTCTTCCTATGTCTGACTTATTTTATTTAGTAGTATGATCTCAAATTCTATGCATTTTGTTGCAAATGTCCAGCTTTCATTCTTCTATGGCTGAGTGATATTCCATTACAAATATCTATATCTATATCTATATCTATATCTATACACACCATATTTTCTTTATCCATTCATCCACTGATGGATGTCTAAGTTGATTCCACATTGTAGTTGTTGTGAACAGGGCTGCAATAAACATGGGAGTATAGCTATCTCTTTCATATGTCTTTCTCTATATATACCATGGCTTTTCTGGGCCTGAATTCCTTGTTAATATTTCTGTTTAGTCTCCTCTTTTCCAGACCTGGGGGCTCTGACTATTGCTTATCCTGTCTACTATTCCTTGTCCCAGGTGAGCACAGTGTTTGGCTGTGTTTAAATCATTCCACAGCCACTTGAAAAGACTGGGAAGTGCCTAGCCCAAGTTATAGGGTGGTGTGGTGGTGAAACAATTGTCAGCCTAAGCAGCATTCTCTAAGGGAACCACCAAGCATAGCAAAATGCACAACCAGAGCATTTTAAAAACAAGTTCTGCATTAACACACTGACGCCAGAAAACTGACAAGGAATGCATTCCACTGTCCCCATAGCTGCTGCAGTCACTTCTCCTGCAGTCTCTTTTGCCATAGAGTTGGAAGATGGTGTTCAGGTAGGTGAAACCTTCCCAATGCTCTCATCAAATTCTAAGCACTTTTCATTCACTGAGTGAGCCTGAACTTTGATTTGACTCTCCCATGGGCCTTTCAAATATCTTATTTTCTCAACAAAGGTGTATTTTAGGTAGTTCTTACAAAAAATTTTAATTTATAAGAATCCTGGTAGGCCCATTGAAACTATAGATTCCTACCCCAAATCATTCTCCTGTATTCTCTTTCTTTTTTTAAAAAAAGATTTATTTATTTATTTGAAAGATAAATTATGGTGTTACAGAGAGAGAGGGATAGACAGAGATCTTCCATCCACTGGTTCACTCCCCAGATGGCCGCAATATCCCGCGCTGGGCCAGACCAAAACCAGGAGCCAAGGGCTTCTTCCAGATCTCCATGAGGGTAGTAGGAGCCCAAATACCTGGGCCATCTTACACTACTTTTCCCAGACCATTAGTAGGGAGGTGGATTGGAAGTGGAGCAGCTGGGATATGAACTAGTGTCCATACAGATGCCAATGTCACAGGTGGCAGCTTAACCCACTATGCCACAACACAGGTCCTTGCATTCTCATTATTGATCCTCATTGCTACAATATAATTTTTTGTGCCTCCCTGAAGTAAACATGCTAAAACCTGATGAAAAATGTGATGGATTTAGGGTGGTAGTAATTAGATCATGGGAGTAGAGCCCTCATGAATAGAATTAGTGTCCTGAAAAAGAGGCCTGGCAGAGCTAGCTTTTCCTATCTACCATGTAAGACAAAGCTAGAAATTCATAATCTGTAACAAGAAAGTGGGCCTTCACCAGATCCTGAGCTGTGAGAAGTAAATTTGTATTGTTCAGAAGTTGTCCAGTTTAGGATATTTTGTTACAGCAGCGAGAGCCAACTATCACAGCCATTACTGTCTCTACTGATTACCATCATTTATGAGGAAGCTAGGTCAGACACCATCAAAGCATGAGTTGTTAAGAGCTTTAAGAGGTTATCCTGATATATATTGGCAATTACATTTATTTCTTTTTGGCTTCTGATATTAAGATTTTTTTTCTTTCCTTTTTGCCTTGAGTTTATGTTGGGAATAGTACATTGAGTAAGTTCTGTTCTACTGCACAAGTTAAAAAAGAACAATGTGCTCAGTGGTCTAACTCTGTAATTCATCTTATTGCTCAAACCCTCAATGTTTCAACAGAAAAGGAAGGTAAATATTGCAAAAGAGAGAAGGTTCATCATGGATTGAGTAAAAGTTTAGAGACTCATGATTATAGAGCAAGAAGTACCATAAGGAAAATTACCCACTGAAAACCAGATTCCTTGGACTTTGCACTATTGCTTCTTCTACACAAACAAGTGGCTTTGTTTATAGATCTCAATGGTGTGCTTTTCTCCCCGTGCAATCCTCCTTTATGATACTGATGACTAGAACACTGTCCAGTCCTCAGACTCCCTTGCACTCATTTTCGGCCCATTTTGTCCACTCATTTACTATCATAGTTTTTCTTCCCTCTGCTCTTTTTCTCATCACTCTAATATTTAATGTGGACACTAGGGAAGCTTGATTTCAGATTTGTTCAGAATTGGCACACTGGGAAAATCTCATTTTCATGGCAAGAAGCTTGGATTGCTCCAAAACAGGATTTATTTTTAAAGTCCGACATTGAACATTGTTGGCTCTGTAATATCTTCTGGCAAAAAGACGCCAAAGACAGAATCCATAAAAAAGAAATAAAACAACCAACCATTTTCTCTCCTCTTTTCCCTATTCACCCCCAGCCAAGTTTAGAATGACTTAAGGGAGGTCTCCCCCCCCCCATTCCTTTTTCTTTTCCTTTTTCATTCCCTTTTTTCTTTGCCTAGAACTAACCATCATGAGGCACCTTTTTGCATTCGAACATTTTTCTGTTGGCCTCTTCTATGGTATCTGCCATTGATTTATTTACTTATTTATTTTATTCACTTTATTTATTTACTTATCCAAGAAATGCTGCTTAAGGGAGAAATAGGACTTGGGTTGAAGAATAGCAGGCTCTACATTTTAAGAATTCACCATGATGAGTGGAAATTGCCACATGTCTTTGAACTTCTGAATCTGCTTGGTCATTACCCATATTGACTACCCCCTAAGGCCACAAAAATAAAAATATCAAATGTGGGTGTAGTGGTTTTTCTCTGTGTAAGGTGAATCACCACAAATTTTAGGCAAGTGTTATGTCTTTGAAGATGATTATGAACAAAAACCAAAAGTTTCTCCTTAAGACCATGAGTGTTTCATTGTAGGGACTCTTGACTTGAGAAGGAGTCTAACTACTAATTCTCCTAGATTGCCACTGAATCACCTCGCCTATGTCTTTCATTTATTTCATCATAGCAGACTTCTGTACTTAGAAGTATATGAACATTGTGGTTTACCCATTCTACCCCCACCATTCCAGGTTCTTATCACAAGGAGACTTGTGTTTTGAAATGGAGTTTTTTTTTTTCCAGTTCCAGTATTTGTCTAAATATTTGTATTGTATTATAATATTATTTGTAGGCTATAGAATGCAACACAGATTACCCATTTTCCTTCTCAGCAAAAAAGAAAATAAGAAACAAGTTATGTTTGTGAGAAAAATTAGCTAAACAAGGATATATTTGAAAACTTGTATTTGTGTAGAATTTATCAGACTTCAAATTAGAAAGTGAGTTGGCAGAGACTTCTATGACATGAAATTAAGTTTGAACACTAACACTGAGAGATCACTCTCTATGTGTTTTCAACGTATTCAAGGAATCTAGAAATACATGGTTTTCCTATTTTTTTCCACAAAAAAGAACCAAATATTAAAAAACAAACAAATCTGTATATTCCAATATACGAACACATCATTAAAATAGATATACGCATTGCCTGATAATGACTAAATAATTCTCCTTATTAATAATGATGAATGGGGTTAGTAGGTTAAGCATCCACCTGCAGCACCAGCATCCTATATGGTTGCCGGTTCGAGTCCTGGTTGCTCCACTTCTGTACCAACTCTCTGCTATGGTCTGGAAAACAGTGGAATATGGCCCAAGTGCTTGAGCCCCTGAACCCATATGGGAGAACTGGAAGAAGCTCCTGGCTTTTGGCTTTGGATGGGTTCAGCTCCAGCCATTGCAGCCATTTGGGGAGTGAAACAGTGGATGGAAGACCTCTCTCTCTCTCTGATTCTTCCTCTTTCTGTCTGTAACTCTGCCTTTCAAGTAAATAAATAAATCTTTAAAAAATAATAATGATGAACAAGTCCTACTATTATTTACTTGAGGTTAGATTAAGGAAATGTTGGGGTCAATCTTAGTAAGCCCCTTTAGAGCCAGTCTGATGTAAGAAGAACATGAGCCAACATTCGCAGGCTACACAAAGGAAAGATTTATTAGGCAGCCAAAAATTCAGACAGCTAGCAGGTTTGGCATTATTTTGCTCACCACAGTAGAAATTACCCCAGACTTCATTAATGCCTGCTTGGTTGCAAAAGCCTCACTGCTGCTTCTACAGTGCTTCTTGGGCAATGATCCTCATTGGAAGAGCTGTTGGCAACACATTTTTATAAAAGAGTGACTGCCAAGCACCAAATATGCTCATCACCAAGTAACGGTGACGAGAGCAAAAGCAAAACAAAGGAATCAAAATCATTTGATAGCCTTTTTATTTTGGTCAACAAGATTGTTTTTTTACAGACACTTAAATAGAGTGTGCATGCTTTTGCCATAGCTTTCTTTTAATTATTTTATCCAAGAAAGCAAAAGTTGCATTTGTTCTGTATTAAATAATGCTACCTAGCCCCCAGCTGTTAAAGCTTGGCATTTTCTTGTCCAAGGTTTACAAGTAGAGTGGAGGCTTATGCCTGCACCGGTCCTCATCCTCCTACACCTGAAGCCAATGAGCCTACTTCAGAGATCCCAGTTCACTGCTAAACAGAATGATGCTTTCCTTATCAGGACCAATCTCCACTTTAAAATTCTGACTCTTGTATTCACTATGTGGCAATGGACAATTTGAGTTTCACTTAATCAAGTGAGCATCTCTTGGTTTTGCCTGTCAGGTATGTTTTCCTCCTTTTTCTCAGAGACAGAACGTTGGTTTTCCTTTATTTATTTATTTATTTATTTTTTTTTTTTACAGGCAGAGTGGACAGTGAGAGAGAGAGACAGAGAGAAAGGTCTTCCTTTGCCGTTGGTTCACCCTCCAATGGCCGCCGCTGCAGCCGGCGCACCGCGCTGATCCTGGCAGGAGCCAGGAGACAAGTGCTTTTCCTGGTCTCCCATGGGGTGCAGGGCCCAAGCACCTGGGCCATCCTCCACTGCACTCCCTGGCCATAGCAGAGAGCTGGCCTGGAAGAGGGGCAACCGGGACAGAATCCGGCGCCCCAACCGGGACTAGAACCCGGTGTGCCGGTGCCGCAAGGTGGAGGATTAGCCTATTGAGCCACGGCGCTGGCCGGTTTTCCTTTATGAGTACCACTAACTCTCCTTCTCTCATTGAGTGTGGTTTGTATGTGGCTGATAGACAAATGTACACATCCTCTCAACAAAGGATAGGACCTATAGCAGACTTTACTCATGCTCTACCCATTTTCCTTCAGATCCCCTCTCCAGGTTCAGGCACACCATTCTAGATTTTTACACTCAGCAGACCCATGGTTTTTGGAGGCCTGCCTTCTTGTTGATGAAAATTCTTCACCCATCCACAAGGCAGAGGGAAAGTATGGAGGTAAAAAGTCTTCCTGAAAATAACTTTTACCTAATGACCAATGGATGTGGTAATATAAATACTTCTGATCCCTCACTCCTTGACAGCTATAATTTTTAGGTATTTATTTTGCCAGGGAATATTCCTACAAGATTAAGCTCCAGTCTCTGGTATCTGATTTAACAACACTCCCTGAATTGGCTGACTTCCCTGTCACCCATGTATGTTCTTTGAAATTTCCAATAAACTATTTTCACCAGAATTCTTGGCTTAAGGCATGCTTTTTGGGGAATGTGAACCAAATACGAAACCAAACTGGCACATCAGAGTTCTCTATCACTTGGCTTTAGTGATTGATGATGACGCAAACCTGACCTGAGCAAGACCAGTGAGGGAGCCAGGCCTTTTCCTGAAACCATTAAATGAGACGTACATTCTTTCAGTTGGGATTTGTTAGTGTGTGAAATGTAGATGTGTGCTGTTCCTTATCTTTTACACTACAGAGATAGATCATTTTTGTGAGAACAAAATTAATACTCAAGATATGCATTTCAAGATGTATAGAGGCAGTTTATTTCGTTTGTTTTTTTGGGTTTTTTGGCTAGATCTGGTAACACCTGACACTGACTTTTTCAATTATATAGGCCCATTTACCTTCTCACCATTTTGAAATCCAGGTTGAGTTTCTTGTTCCTAAAACTAAAAGAGTTCTGTTACTTCAGATATGAACTATATGAACTAGGACATTCCATATTGGCTTGTTCTCAATATAATGCTGGGCAGCAAGATGTGGATTTGGTGCTATGGTCTTTCCATTTGTGAAATACGTGATGGTCAGCTATTAGCTCTGGATGGGAGACATAGGGTCTGGTACATTCTGCTTTTACCAAAAAGTTGAAAGAAGCCATACTTTAATTTGGTTTGGGTAGAGGGAAGAATTTCTATAATGTTCATCATCTTTTGTCTTATAAGAAGGTTTTTAGGGGACATGGACAAATAGTCTTTGAGGGCAAAGCATTATGTAGTGAAGAAACTTGTCCATGTGAGGTAAATGATTGCCTTCAATTTTGCTGTGTAAATTGAAGGCTGCATTTTTTGTTTTAATTAGGCAATGACCAAAATGGTTTTGTGGCATTTGTCTCCCAGGATTGGGAACCTACGCACATCAACTCTGTGCATGAGAACCAGGAATCAAAACTGACCACAGCTAATAGGAACCTGCTCAGGCCCACTTTATAGGCTCTACTGAGGAAAGTGCAAAGAGAAAACAGGCTAAATGAAGAAGGGAAGTACAATTCTGCCTGTTCAATAAGTTTTAATAATAAATAATCCTCTGGAAAGTAACATATGAACAGAATTATAAATTCTCAGTTGATTGTTTTTCTACCATTTAGGATTTGTTAAGCATTCAAAGGGAATTGTTGAATTGTTACATTTTTAATTCAACCCTAATGTCTTCAAATTACAGCATGCTGCTGCAAAGACAATCTTCTCTTGGTATCTGATGGGGACTGGTTCCAGGAACCATAGCAGATACCAAGATCTCAGGATGCCCAAACTTCTTACATAAAATGACATATGTGGCATTTGCATATGACCTAAACATATTAACCAGTATACTTTAAATCATCTCTAGATTACTCACAATATCTAAAACAAAGCAAATGCTTTCAATTATAATACTGTATTAATTAGGGAATAATAACAAAAGAAAAAGAGCATCCATGCTCAGTAAAGACAGCTTTCATATGTTTATTTAAAGGATCTATTTTTTTAAAAGGCAGAGTTATAGAGAGAGATCTTTGATCTGCTGGTTACACCCCTCCCCTCCAGTGGCTGCAACAGCCAGAGCTGGGCCAGGCCAAAGAAGTCAGTATCTTCTTCTGGGTAGCCCATATGGGTACAGGTGCCCAAACACTTGGGTCATCTTATGCTGCTTTCCCAGGTGCATTAGCAGGGAGCTGGATCAGAAGTGGAACAGCCGGGACATGAACTAATGCCATATGGGATGCTGGCGTTACAGCTAGTAGCTTAACCTGCTATGCCACACATGCCCTGCCAGTCCCAGACAACATTTTAAAACAAATATTTTCCATCCATTGTTGCTTAAGTGTATAAATATGAAACTTACAGATATGGAGGGCAGACTATACAATGCCGAGATTGACTGATACTAAATCTTGTGGTGTCTCGAGGGAATCCTTGTTGTCAAGGCAAATTCTTTGGGAGTGATCTATTCATGTTGCATAATTTTGCCATTTTGAGCATGATGCAAGATATAAACAAGTGATTATCCAGGAGATAGTTGTCATGGGAATTAGCCTTTCTCAACGGTCTCAGAAGACATATTCTCCTTCCATTAATTCAGTCTCATGTTCTGGGTCCTCTTCCATTTTAAGCCTAGCTTTGTAGGAAGTTATGCAATTTGACAGCATCTATGGGCCTCTAAATATTTCAACATTCTCATGAGAAGCATCAAATATGCACAGAGAAATCTTTTAGTAACTACCTCACCCCAAAAGCAAAAATGAGATGACAAATGTATCTCTTCTTTTCTGATCTCTGGATTTTGCTCTTGGCTTTGGGAATTGTTTAAGAATTTTACTCAGAGGATTGGTGGTCAGATGCAATTGTGTGTGTTTATTTCATTTTTATATTTAAGATACAGTGACACAGAGACACAGAATGATACGGGCAAACAGAGAGCTCCTGTCAACTGAACTACTCCCCAAATGATTGAGTCAGGACCTGCCAAAATGGACCTGCCTGTCCAGTCTGGGTCTGGACCTGGCCAAAATGAGAGCCAGAAACTCAATCCAGATCTCCCACAGGGGTGACAGAAGCTCAGTTACATGAGCCATTACTACTGTCTCCCAGAATCTTCATTAGTAGGAAGGTGGAATCAGGAGGCAGAATGGGGTATACAACCCAGGTTCTCCAACATAAAATGCAGGCATCTTAACAAGTGTCATATACACTAGGCTAACTGTCCACCCCTTGGGTTAAGTTTTTAAAGTTTCCCTTTTTGCTCAGTTGGTTCCCATACATTGAATATGTCTTAAATACAGGTTGTGAATCATATGTTAGGCCTTTGATGCCCCTCATTTTCTTATGACTGAACCTTCCCAAAGTTGAACTCCTTAAAAATAGGTGAGACTACCAAAAGCCAAAGTAAGCAATTGGGGAATTGTTTGTAATTTAGTCATAAACTTGTGGAAATACTCTATCAATTATCCATGGATACATAACAAACCACCTGAAAACTTGATGAATTAAAACAGATTCATTACTTACCAAGATTGTGTGGGTTATGAGGGATTCCCTGTTGGTTTCATAGGTGCTCATTCACATGGCTGCATTTATCTTGTGGGTTAGCTGGAGTTGGAGGCCCTACCATGACATCATACTTTGTAGTTCTAAAAGGAAAATACAGCTGGGAAGTGCAAGGAAAGCCCATAGAAGCTCTTTTTTGAGGTATTAACAAAAGGTAGTTCAACTCTATCAGTCTCACTGAGATTTGGGGACAGAGGAATGTCCAGGATGAGGCAGCAGGCTAAGTGCAAAATATTTAAATTATTGGAGGTACTTTAAGACAGCATCCCAGTAAAGGTGAGTTTCTCTGAAGAGGAACAAAGTTGCCTGGAACAAGGAGACTCAAAAAGAGGAGTCTGTTAGTAACTGAAATAATTAACAACTGGATCTCAACGTACCTCCAAGCCTCTGATGTGTAGTGGCTTTTGATTTCCATTGTGCAAGTACTTCTACAATGGATGACTACAATGTTTCATTGAAGTTGAGAAGGCACATGCAACATTGACTTCTTGTGAGACTGTGCAATTCTGCCCCAGTATACCACTGATCAGAAAGAGTGAAAGAAAATTAAAGCATTATCAGGAAATGGAAAAGATGAGGTCTCTATTCTAAAACACACTGAGAGAGATGAGATTTGAATAGAGGAGTGGTAGATAGAACAGAATTATTGAAAAGACTGTCTGTTACCTAAATAGGAATACCTTAAGTGTTATAAAAATGTGAGCACAAGCCTAAATGCAGAGAGAGAGAGAGGAGAGATGAAAGAGGAGAGGGGAGAGAGGGGAGAGGAGAGGGAGAGAGATGGGGTTGGCACTGTGGCGCAGTGGGTTAATGCCCTGGCCTGAAGCACCGGCATCCCATATGGGTGCTGGTTCGAGATCTGGCTGCTCCACTTCCAATCCAGCTCTCTGCTATGGCCTGGGAAAGCAGTGGAGGATGGCCCAAGCAGTGGAGGAAGCTCCTGGCTCCTGGCTTTGGATTGGTGCAGCTTCAGCTGTTGCAGCCAATTGGGGAATGAACCAGTAGATAGAAAACCTCTCTCTCTCTCTCTCACTGCCTTTCCTCTCTCTGTGTAACTCTGACTTGGACCCACAGTCTTTATGAAAACCTGAAGTGGATATATGTCCCTTCTGTCCACCTACCCCCAAAATAGTTAAAAATCCCGATTTTAGTTTTCGAGTAGTACTCAGTCAAATCACCTGAATTAGATTCGTTGACAAAGCTGAACATTTGCTGTATTACATAGTCTGACCATTTTTTTAAAAAAAGATTTATGTATTATTTATCTATTTATTTATCTGAAAGTCAGAATGGCAGAGAGAAAGAGAGGGAGAGGATCTTTCAACTGCTCATTCACCCCTGAAATTCTCCCACAAGCTGGGGCTCGGCCAGTTCAAAGCCAGGAAGCCAGAACTCCATCTGGTTTTACCATGTGGGTGGCAGGAACTGAAGTACTTGGCCCATCACCTGCTGCCTTACAGGTGTAATAGCACATAGTAGCTGAACTGAAAGTGAGGTGGGATATTCTGATATAGGATGTGAGCATTGTAAGCTTTGGCTTCACCCACTGTCCCACAATGCCTACCCCTAGTTAGACCAAAATTTACCAGCAATCTATTGGGTTTTGTGGATATGTTTTTAAAAGTCATAGATACCAAAGTGGGCCTCTTCATTTCCTGTGTCTCATATCTAGAACATGTCTAAGCTAAACTCTGTAGCCTGTGAATTACATTAACACACTTCTTGATTACCTGGTTGCTATGATTTGGATAAGATTTGCATGTGGTTTGCCCTCAAAATTTGAGTGTTTGAAACTTTGTTTGCCAAGGTGGAGGTACAAGAAGTGATAGACTTCATTTTTTTTTTTTTTGACAGGCAGAGTGGACAGTGAGAGAGAGAGAGACAGAGAGAAAGGTTTTCCTTTGCTGTTGGTTCACCCTCCAATGGCTGCTGCGGCCAGCGCACTGTGGCTGGCGCACTGTGCTGATCCAAAGGCAGGAGCCAGGTGCTTATCCTGGTCTCCCATGGGATGCAGGGCCCAAGTACTTGGGCCATCCTCCACTGCACTCCCGGTCCACAGCAGAGAGCTGGCCTGGAAGAGGGGCAACCGGGACAGAATCCGGTACCCCGACAGGGACTAGAACCCGGTGTGCCGGTGCCACAGGTGGAGGATTAGCCTGGTGAGCCATGGCACCGGCCTTTTTTTTTTTTTTTTTTTTTTGAGAAAGTGATAGATTTTAAGGGCTGAGGTCTAAGGGGAGGTGATTTGATCACTGAGGGCACCACCTTGGGAGAGAATATTGTATTTCTTCTGGAATTCTGATTAGTTCCTGGGTGAGTCAGTTGCTACACGGCAAGGCAAGCCTTCATACTTGGCTATTGTCCTATCCACTTTTCTGCCATGTTTTGATGTAGCCAAAGGATCCTCTCTAGATGCAAAGTAGATGGGCCATCTGATCTTGGACTTTTCAGCCTTCAAAACTGTGAGCCAAATAAACCTTCCTTCTTAATTACTGAGCCTTGGGTATTTTGCTCACAATAGAAAAGAGACTAATGGGGGCCGGTGCTGTGGTGCAGTGGGTTAATGCCCTGGCCTGAAGCACCCGCATCCCATATAGGCGCTGGTTCGAGATAGGCTGCTCCAGTTCCCATCCAGCTCTCTGCCTTGGCCTGGGAAGGCAGTAGAAGATGGCCCAAGACCTTGGGCTCCTACACCCACATGGGAAACTCAGAAGAAGTTCCTGGCTCCTGGCTTCAGATCAGTGCATCTCTGGCCATTGCAGCCAGTTGGGGAGTGAACCATCAGATGGAAGACCTCTCTCTCTCTCTCTACCTTTCCTCTCTCTGTGTAACTCTGACTTTCAAATAAATAAATCTTAAAAAAGAAAAAAAAAAGAAAAGAGATCAATGTGCATTTTCCTGGATCTGTGACTCATTGTCATATCTTTCATTAGAACTTTGGCTTTTCCATGCTTGTGAAGGCAAAAGCAGAAACACTGGCCCTGATCTTGGATATGTGCCTTCAGTGACTCAAATAGCTGCCCAGTGACACTAGCCAAGCCCATCTATTCATATAGCAAACGTATACATATTACTCCAGCATATGTTTTATGACCACTTTGTGGTTCTTAAAAGCCATTGAGCACATGGTGTTCTGATTTTGTGTTTGTGATACTGAATGGAGAAACAACTCTATGTATATAAAGCCAGTCAGCTCTAGAGAGTGCTCAGTGGACTGAATTTCCAGATCTCTCTGTGAAGAGAGGAATATATGTCTATCCATTGCTGTAACAGAAAAAGGGGTTCAGTCATGAGAGATTTCAGTTTCCACCCTAGATTGTTGAACTGTGATTGAAAGAATATTATTTGGAAACTTATGTCGAAAAATTTAGTGATCTTTTGGCCATATGATCTTTGGCCAGCATCTAAGCCAGATGATCTGTTTGGGTCATGACTTGACAGTATTGGAGAGGGAACTGGTCAAAATCAATCCAGTTAGCTTTTTAGTTCAAGACCTTTCCAAAACGGAGAACCCATCCCCAGGAAAGGCAAGGAATATGTCCAGCATAAATCCATCCCTTTCTCTCACCTTGAGGTATATTCCAAATGTCATTGTTTTGGTATTTCAGTTATGCCTCAATGTCCTATTGCTAGTACACCCTTGTAAGAAGCAGGTGACTTTAGGGGCTGGTACTGTGGTATAGTAGGCTAAGCCTCCACATGTGGTGTCGACATCCTTGACAGGCACCAATTTGTGTCCTGGCTGCTCCTCTTCAGATCCAGCTCTCTGCTGATGGCCTGGGAAAGCAGTAGAAGATGGCCCAAGTGCTTGAGTCCTTGTACCCATGTGGGAGACCTGGAAGAAGCTCCTGGCTCCTGGCTTTGGATAGGCTCATCTCCACTTGTGTGATCATTTGGGGAATGAACCAGTGGATGGAAGACTTTCTTTCTGTTTCTCCCTCTCTCTTTAACTCTACCTCTCAAATAAATAAATAAATAAATAAATCTTTAAAACAAAAAACAGATGGATTTATAGCTATTGATGACTTTAACTAAATGTTTCTGCATGTGCCCACAATTGCATTCACATGCCCACAATCTAACCATAGGGATACAAATAGAGTACCACAAAAAATGTCATGTTGTTGGATACATGGCATCTAGAACTTTACTTTGACTGGAAGGATCTACTCCAGCTAATTGTTCCAACCTTTGTTAATTGACTATCAAGTAATTCAGTTTTCTCATGTTTTAAAGAGCTTATGTGTTGTTGAAGCACATGATCTACTCCATAGGCTGAACAACCACCTATACTAAGATTATTACTACAATCTCCTGCTGGGACTGGAATCTTTATTTGAAAGCACAAACTATGACTTAAAGATAAAACTCTGAGCTGCAGGAAAGTCATCCATAAAACTTTCATCTCTCATCTATGGACACTCATCTCTCACCTATGGAAGTAAAGCTCTACAGGTGTCTTGACTGTTATACAATCTGAGAAAAAGCCAGGTATTCCCAGGCCTCAGAAGGGAGATGAACAGAGATCATGGCTAGGATAAATGCAGCTCATCCTTGCTGCCTGTAATGCTATTTTGCCTATGTAACATTGCTATAGTGCTCTAATCCCTGCTGAATCTCATCTGCCATCACCTTAGAGTTAGGAGGTAATCATCTATTCCAAATACACTTTGATTCAGTCTTCCAGAAACTCATGATCTGGGATGTCCTAGCCAAGCTACATTCCAAGAGTTGGAATCATGTGTCATTAGAGCCAGGACTGGAGGAATTCATTGCCATAGCTTTGCAGACTTGTGTTCCATCAAGGTATCATACAGAAATTCATAAAGTCTCTTCTGGGTTTGGGTTTAGAAATGACAGTGGGGTCAAACCCAGATGGTCACAGAATGAAAGCTGAGACATGGATTTCATTGGGAATAGGGAAATTTAGGTGATGGTGGGCATGGAACAGTGGTCATCTATATGATTCTGGTCAGATAAATGATTTAAACTCTTCTATTGAGTTAGTTTAGTTCTGTTGCTTTTTGACTGAGTTCCATGGAACAGTAAACTTGTTTTAAAGTATGTAAAGCTTTAGAGAGAAACGGAGATGTTGAATGTGCAGAGCATTGAGAGCTCAATATGTGCTTGCAATATTTTTCCTCTTCTGTTGTCATCTTCATATATGAGGGTTCCATGATCTAGAGGAAAGATCTGTTATTAAAAACCAGAGAAGACTGCTTTCTTAAGCTAGTACCTGTGAAGAGATTTGCATGCAATAATTTTCTCTAAGAGATATGAATATTAAAATATATCCCTTCTTTTAAAAAAAATGTGTTTCAGCCCCAATTAATACCTCAAAGAATGGCAGTTGTCTCCAAGAAATAAAATCTTGTGAATTGGAAAAACCTCTATCTTTCATAAAACTTATCTACAGGAGCCAGTGCTTGCTTAAAACTTGATTAAGCCTCTGCCTGCAGCACCGGCATCCCAGATGGGCGCCGGTTTGTTTCCCGGCTGTCCCATTTTCAATCCAGCTCTCTGCTATGGCCTAAGTGGAAGATGGCCCAAGTGCTTGGGCCCCTGCATTCACGTGGGAGAGAAGCTCCTGGTTCCTAGTTTTGGATAGTCTCAGCTCCAGCCATTGCAGCTATTTGGGGAGTGAACCAGTGGATAGAAGACCTTTCTCCCTGTCTCTCCCTGTCTGTCTATAACTCTGCCTCTCAAGAAAATAAACAAATCTTAAAAAATTAGCTATAAATGAGACCCTGGTGTATAAATTTTCTTCTGATTCATATTTTAAAATAATTTATTAGATGATGAGAAACAGAAAGAAAGGGGTTAAGACCAGTCACAACAAAAGAATGTCCTCGGGGACTGAATCCTAGCGACCACTGCCTCTCCATGTTAGCAATTCTGTGACACTGATCCTCTTAAAACCATTAACAACTTAGAAAGTTGACATCCTTAAGTTATAGGACAAGCATGGATGCAAAATACATATTGTCTGGATAAGAACTGACACACTACATTTGGCTATATGGTCTAGATAGATGCTATGGAGAACTAGACTCATCATTTTTTGATGCACATTTAAAAAATAGGAAACAATTCAGAAGCTAAAGAAGTTGAAGTTTAAAAGTGGAGATCTTTCCTGAAGTGAAAGATCTTTTTAGAAAATCACAAGATTTCTGAGGAGGGGTTTACCCTGGGTCTCAAATTGATATCTTCTGGATGCTAGAGTATTTGAAGACAGTAACAAAAATACAAATTACAACTGGATCTGAAACACAGTTTTAAATAATTGCATGCTATGTGCCTCAAATTTAGTTAGCCTGAAGTCGTATTTACTAAGATATCGTTCTAATGATTTTGGATGAAACTGTCAGACTTCTTTATTCCAGGCTCATCCTTACCACTCTTCACACTGCATTGCTGTATTCTGTATCCAAAATATAAAAAGATTAACTTTGAACTCTTCCCTTATCCTACTGACTTTTTTGGCTTTAATTTTTGGGGTGTGGAATTGCAGGGCAGGCTAGGAGTAATATATAATTTGAATTTCAGACTCTCCAAAATTTTTATAGGAAAGAAAGGAAGATAAAATGAAAATGGAAATGCCTTTTTTTCTATCTCTTTTTTTAACCTATTCTGATGTTAGATTAATCCATACTCAAGCTGAATATGAAGTGGGTTTAACATTTATCCCCATGAGTATTTAATAGCAAACACATTTTCATTAATAACAAGCACATATTCATACCAATTTATAGCTGTTTCTGAAAACTGCTAATTTTATTTACATTAGCATCAGCTTTTTAAACAAGGGTGGCCTTCTTTTGTTTTATGCAATTTAATTGAGAGAGACATTTGGCATAGCAGTTGGGCTGCTACATGGGATGCTCACCTCTTGCATCAGAGTACATAGGTTCAAGTCCCTGCTCTGCTCCTGATTCCAGCTTCCCTACAATGTGCACCCTTGGAGGTAGTAAGTGATTGCTCAGGTAGTTGGGTTCCCACCACCCATGTGAGCTTCTTTCTCCTGAGTTTGGTCTGCCCAGCACTAGCTGTTATAGGCATTTGGGAAGTCATCAACATATGATATTCTCTCTCTCTTTCTCTCTCTCTCTCTCTCTCTCTCTTTCCCTCCCTCCTTTGTCTGCCTTTCAAATAATTAAATAACTCTGTTGCCTTCAAAATTGATTTGTTTAACTTCTAGCTATGGAATTGTTAAAGGTTGACATACTCTATGTGATTATGTCATCTAGAGAGGTCAGATTATGCCCATGGCCCACATGTCAACCTTAAGTAAAACAGAAACAATGAATCGTCAAACATAAGTGGCTGAAAATGCACCCACCTTTGACAAGAAAATACTTCCTTTTCAAATATCACAAGCTTTCCTACTGTCCATTCTACAGAAAGATCTGCTTCTGAGCCTAAGTTCAAATTTTCTTATAGAGTAGGAATCCAGAGGGAGCAAAGAACCAATTAAATGAACAAGACCAATCCCTTGGGACATTGTTTTAAAGTGTAATTTTGAGAGAAGAAGGCCAACCGTGAACAGTGTTAGCAATGCCATTCAAGGCTCAGCGACCTTTCATTTAGGAGGTCCTGTGGCTGCTCTCCACTGGGAGAGGGTGAGGTGAGGTCCTGTTTGAAGTAGTGCCCATAGCAGGGGGAGGAAATGACTCAGTGGCCACACAATAGTAAAACTCTTCTAGCAAGAGGAACCGTGCTTGAACTTGGCAGCCTAAACTAAGTCTCAGCATGATTCAGGCTTAGAAAGTCAATCTAGCTTTTACTGGCTGACTAATAATACCCCATGGGGCTCTTCCAAGCTACAGCTGAGAAATGGATATGGAGATAGTGAAACTCTCCCAGAGACACATGTGGAAATTGGGACCACAGGGTGAATGGGGTCTGACTGTGGCATAGTTGGGAAGTTGAATAGTTGAATGTCTATCAGCTGTTGATGATAGTTGGGTAGAACACCCAACTATTTAATCTTGGGTAGAATGCCTCTGATATTGCTTTATCTTATGATTATTAAATTTAAATAAAATCTGCTCTAAGTGAATTCTATTCTTTATTAACAAAACAACTTTAAAAATATTGGTAAAGTTTTGCTTCTTTTCTATCAATATACAAGTATTTCACAGAAATTAAGTGTCTTTAAAAAATCAATAAATGATCTTGACATTGTTATCTATCCTGAAATTTTACAAAACCTATGGTTTGTGAGGATGATGATTTTGGCATCTACTATACAATATTATTAGCTTAACTTGGTTTTAAAACAAACAAGATCACTGCATGCATTTAAAAACATTTAAAAATACATGTGACAAAACAAAGCAATGTCCATTAATATTAATTAATAAAGCAGAGTGTGATAATACTGAAATTTATATCATTTTTCAAAGTGTCCATTTTCCAGTGACTGTCATTGAAGATTTACTATGTGCTGAGCTCATGATGAGGCTTCATGGACAGAAACAGACAAGATATTGTCTTTGCTTTCAACTAACTTGCTGTCTTGTGAAAGAGGCAGTCAAATCATTGAAATCACTGAAAGTATAGAACCACTTTGAGATCTTTGAGAACACTGTGAGATCTTCCTCCTTAACAAATTAAGTTCATTATCGTTGACTATCAGGACAATGCTATACAGGAGATCTCTGGAGAGTATTCAACTTGTTTAACTGAAACTTTATGCTTGATGATTAGAAAGAATCCATATCCCCTTATCCACAGTCTCTGGTGATCAATAGTGTACTCACTGTTTCTATGAATATGACTTTTAGATACCTCATATAGATGGAAGCAAGCAGTATGTATCTTTCTGGGCCTGGCTTATTCTGCATAGTACAATTTCCACAATATCCTTTCTTATTGTTTTCTTCTTTGTAAAGGTTGAATAGTATTCCATTGTAAATATATGCCACATTTTCTTTTTCCATTCATGTGTTGATGGGCATTTTGGATGTTTTCACATCTTAAATACTGTGAATAGTACCATGATGAACATGGGAGTCCTAATTCTTCCTCTCGATCCTGATTTCAATTCTTTTGAGCAAATACCCAGATGTGAGATTACTGGATCAGATGGTAAGTATGACAAAAATGTTAATTATGGTGTCTTACTGAAGCAGGAAAAAATAAGGAGCTCAGACAGAGGGCTTAGTTTAGCTGAGTCAGACAACAAATCCAAAACCATGTAGCAGAAGGTGAATGGAGGAAGATGAAGCAGAAATCATCAGGGGCAGAGATAACAAAATGTGCAATGTAAAGCACCAGAATAATTGAGAACATGGCACATGGGTTGAAACTCAAGTGGTCCAATTTGCCTGCATCAAAAGAAGCAGGTGGAGCACAGAAGGAGACTGGAAAGGCAGGGTGGGATCCTCTTTTCATAAACCCCCAAGCTGCAGGGAGAATTCTTGGCAAACAACATGACAGGAGGAAGTGGATAAGAAGTTATTGGCTTCTTTCATGATAACATAAGCTGCTTAAGTGTTTCAAACAAAGTTTCAAGCCAGGTTTTCTGTCCATGAGATAATTTTATAAATTTAGTGTTTTTATTTTTAACATTATCAAACATTCTAATAGAGAAAGAAGGCTATGATCAAGTCAGATCACACACAGATCTCAGACCACCAACTTCTTGTTTTTCCTTTAGTGCTTCATTAAAATCACACATAGAGCAATTTATACCATTTTAATTTTATGGAGCTCCACATGTTACTCAGGGAGTGTCACGTAATCTCCTTGAAGAAGAAAACAAGCTTTTTGTGATCCATTTTAAATTTGGAGAGCTAAAATTAGGGAAGTGATAGGGTCAAAGCTTTTATTTCAGGAACGTTGTGTCGATGTGGAAGCTCACATTTTGGCATAGTGGGTAAGGCTGCCTCTTGCAACACCAGCATTTCATATGGGCATGGGTTCATGTTACAGCTGCTCTGCTTCTGCATCAGCTCCCTGCCAATGACCTGGGAAAAGCAGCAGGAGTTGGCCCAATTGTTTGGGCCCTTGCCACCCACATGGGAGACGAATGAAGCTCCTGGCTTCAGTTTGATCCCATGCAGGCCATAGCAGCCATTTAGGGGAGTGAACTAGTGGATGTAAGCTATCTCTTTCTGTATCTCCCCCCTCTCTGTAACTCTGACTTTCAAAATAAAGAAATAAATCTTTAAAGTTGTGTCCATGTCTTTAAGATGTTTCCTTCCATTCCAGGTTCATCAACTTGTGTAACTTGTAAGTTAGTCATCCCCAAGAAATAGACTTGCAGAAGATTTGGTACTTCTATGCATTTGTCTTTCCTCATCTATTTTTTTATAAATTGATTTAGTCCCTAAATTTGACTCTGAAACATAAATCCCTTAAAGTTTCAAAATAATAGAAGTAAGCATGAACTGGGCAAAGCTGTGTTTTCTATTCCACCATTTATGTAATTAGATGCTCACATCACATTCTTGGGGAATGATTGATAAGATCATCTCCTTTGTCTTTCATTATGCATAATATTTTGGTTTTTATTCTTCTAGCACTGTTATTAGAAAAAACAGAATCATTTCTCTGAATCATAGATTCCTGAAAAATGTACTTTTTGAAGAAAAGAGGTATATCCATAAAGAGATGGAAGACCTTGCTAATCTGCAATGCAACTGTGGCCAAGCCCGTTTTTGAAGAATTTGGGATTCTAGGCATGGGAGGAGCATGGCAGAGGAGGGATAGGGATAGGGCATAGGATTTGAAATCAAAGACATCATTTCTAATCCAGTTTAGCCATTTGCTAATTGTAGGATATATGTATAATAAATTATAGCCTTTTTAATAGGATAATTCATACTGTATAATACTGTACAATTATCAATATTACAACTTGGGTATGCATATACACAGTCTGATCAATTGTAGGCTTCACTGAACAGTAGCTATTCAGTAAGTGGCATTCAAGGCTAAAAACAAGAAATATAAAATAAAAATATTATAAATACCAAAGCTGAAATTCAGCTTTGCTTTATCGTTTGCCTCCTGTATATGGGAAATTTCAATCATCTTAATTTTAAAGTGAAATAAAGCAACAATGATATTTGGGTATTATTTAGGGGAGGGAGTATGCTGGGTAATGCCCTAGTCTTGGAGACTGTAGCACAAAATGAAAGTACCTGAGATGAGTTATGTACTAAGGGCTGTTGAGGTGTATCACTGCTGGCTGCTATACTGAGTAGCTTTATTTGTCAATATATTTTTAATGATTAAGTGTTTTTTATACTTTTTGTGTCCTCTCAAACATTTAGTGACAATTCCTTCTTGCTTTTCCATCGATTCTTCCTATCTGGAAATCAATTTGTAGTAGAAATGCAGTCAAGAATCACTTGGTTTTCAACATTTGTTTTATGCTGCACTGATTTCACTTTATGGTCACTCTAATATGCAACCAAAGCATTAGAACAAATTAAAAATTAAATTACTAATATTAAACCATAAAACTGAAAGCTATCTTAAAATGTGGTGTTTTCAATTTATTCCCTCTAAATGAAGGGAAATATTTGGCCACTATTAACATCCTGTATCTCTCAAATCTAATATTGATCATTTTCATGGTTAAAAACTTATATATATATGCATATATAAAATTTATTCAGACTATCTATGCCTTAAACTCTTCAAATTATTGAAATATTGGGGTTGCTTTCCACTTGCTGCTATTTTTCCCTACTTTTACTTCAGTGAGAGGAGTTTTCTGAATATGTAGACTTTACACACAAGTTTAATGTTAACTGTTTTAACATTGATTTGCAAGACATTTATTTTGAATATATGTAACTTATTGCATTTTCAGAAAACAGAATATTCTCAAGTGGCATTCCAGGGAATAATACAAAAATAGGGTCAATTGATTCTCTCTCCTATTTGTAAGAGGAATATGGTTTATTATTTTTTAATGTGTAGGCTCCATTTTACTTGGAAGTTTTCACAAGTAGAAAAACAAAAAAATGTAAAGAACACCATCACAAATACACATTACATAATTCGATTAGGGCTACATTAAATGTATGTTAATATAATACTTCCATTACATGGTCTCATCTCATATTGTTTTAAAAATGGGTATTCAGGGAAGGTAATGGGAGAAAACCACAGAATCCTGGGTTCTGTGGCAGATGGACAGAACCTGATTTGAGCCAGAAAAGGGGCCCCAAAGCTGAAGAAAGAAAGACAAGCAATCTAAATCTAGCATGTTATCTAGCTGTGGGGTTTTTCAAATGCCATTAAAATGAAACTAGAAAAACCTACAGACATACATAACTCACTGTGTCTTTAGTGAATGAACACCAGAGGATTCACAATGAGATGTGAAACCAGGAATGTAATTTTATTGTGGGGTTTTAGCTATGATTCTCACCTCACTCAAATGTACACACCAGGATGAGGGAAAGTCTTCAGTAACAATTTTCACCTTCATCAGGATCAAGGAGTAGTCAGAATCCCTACCAATGCAGTAAGGCATTTGTATTTTTCTATAATAGCCCCTATAATACTTCATTAAGCTTACATTTTTACAGGTCTTTCTCCCTCACCATGGGACAATTCCCTTGTATTTCATTCACCTTTTATCTTCAACATCCAGCAAAAAGCCTGGTATATAAAATGTGTTTAATAAATACATGGGTGTCAGCAGCAGGAGTAATAGGTTAATGAATATAGCAAACTTCATCTAGGCTTTGAAAAACAGTTGAGCTGATGTGCTGAAGGTGAACTGAATACACATACTAGATGGAGCCTGGGTAAAGCATGAAGATAAGTGTATGGAGGTGTGTTCAAATTGTGATACTCAAATATAAGCAATTCAAGACATTTAAATGTTTGCCATAGGTTAACTCTAAAATGTGTTCAAAAGACTCCTTTTCTACCCTGAGGATACTGTGATCTTTATCAGTCTACCATCAAGGTTGTAATTAAGTCATTGAGTCTGTGGTCTATATTTATGATTACAATATATGATCAAGGATTATAAACACCAGGAAAACTGTATTATCACACTGTCTAATTATCATGTTAAGAGAATGACAGCAGACAAACGTTTAATCTCTTACTAGAAAGAAGAAATTTGACAGAACTTGAGAGCTCACTTTGATGCTGGATTTGTATATGAAAATATCAAAGATTGAACTATTTTCAAACAGAACAACCAATGTTCGTTTTATCCAGGTGGTCAGTTTGCTACTCCATCACCATATTTTCCTTTGAAGTGGTATAGCCTAGAGTTTGTTAGTAGGATCTATTTATTGCAGATAGAACAATGAAATTCAAGAACAGGAAAGAAAAATCAAAAAGCCCAACAACAAGCGTTATAAGTTGATCTCTGAAATGTGGAAGGTAATAACAGACCCAGGCTATTAGTAGGGAAGGCCTGGAGAGTTAAGTGGTTCAGAGCAGGAGCATCAGCAGTCCTGAAACGCAAATACTCGTGTTGTTCTCTAGACCTACTAAATCAGAAACTCTAGAGTGTCGAGGCTCAGCAATCTATGTTTTAACAGGCTCTCCGAGTGGTTCTGATGTCCATTCAAGTTTAAGAACCATTGTCCTAAAACACAGATGATGCATATCACATCCTCTTTTATTTTCAGATCCAGTTGTCTCTAGCTCTGGCATGATAGCTTTCAAAACTGTCCTAGTCAATCTGAAAACTCACTACTCTGAACACTTTGCTGGTTAAATATGTAATGGGCTCTGAAGACCACTGTCTGTCTCTGTCCATCTCTCTCTCTCTCTCACTATGTTGTTCAACTTTTAAAATTAACTAATATAAATAAAAAACACCTGCTTCTTTAATCACAGCTTGAGTCTGAAGACAATCTAAAGTTTTAAAAGTCTATAAATGCTATTACAATTAGTTTACCTTACAGAATTATATTTTTCTTCATGTAGAAATAATGACTAATAAAGTATAAACTCTCAAATACTTGTTGGTTGATTGACAATGCTAAGCAGTATCCACAATAGGCTCTATAAGGAATATAGAAGAAGATAGTAATACAGTGAAAATTTTATTTTATTCTGTCTTTCATCAATAGTGAGGAAGCCACAAGAACCCTTGCTACTCAAGTTCACAGTCAAGAAAATGAAAAAAAAATGTTGTAGAGACAAACTTTCATAACAAGTTGTTCTCAAAGATAAAGACTGTGTATTTATTTACAGATTTACATTATATGTCACAGAGCCTATGATGTAGGCATTAAGGGATGATAGAAAAAGATACAACAACTCTAGTGTTACTGCCAAGGAGTTATGAATTACAATTAAGTTTTCATGTGGTGATTGTTAAGATACTTTGGATTCAGTAGATTGGAATTCAAATCAAATGCTAGTGCTTTCCCAGAGAGTTCTAAACTTGTTTGTTGGTTTCCTCATCTTGAAAGCAGAAAGGAGGGTAAGAGCTTAGCCTAGGTTCCTGGACTTCTGTGTCCCAATGAAGTGTTTGGGTTTTATATGCACCTCTGGCTCCTGACTCCAGCTTCCTGCTAATGCAGACCACTCACCCTACCGATGACCAGGAAAATCACAACTGGAATAAAACCAATGAACAGACATACTTCAAGGGTTGGAATCTCTGAAAGGGACTTTATTAAAGCAGCTACCATAAAAGTGTTCCAGCCAGCAATTGTGATTTCTCTTGAAACAAATGAAAAATTGGAAAAACCTCAGAAGGGAAATAAAAAAGTCATAGATAAAACTTTGAAAAATAAAAATGAAATAATTGAAATAAAAACCTCATTCAATGGGCTTAGCAACAGTGTGGAGAAGACAGAGGATTGAAACATTGGGCTTAAATATAGATCAAGCTGAGCAACAGAGAAAAAATAGTCTGGAAAAGCAATGGACAGACTGAGGAACAGAACAAAGGAGCTAACTCATTTTCAGAGTCACTAAAGGAAATGAGAAAGTAGGACTGAAAAGGGATTTAAAGAAATAATATCTGTAGGGCTGACCTTGTGGCATAGCAGGTTACACCACCACCTGTAGTGCTCACATCCCTATGGGTGCTGGTTCGAGTCCTGGCTGCTCCATTCCCAATCCTGCTCCCTGCTAATGTGCCTGAGAATTCAGTATAGGATAGTGATAGGGCCCCTGCACTCACATGGGGAACCTGGAAGAAGCTCCTGGCTCCTGGCTTCTGGCTCCTGGCTTCATAGTGGCCCTGTTCCAGCCATTGTGGCCATTTGAGGAGTGAACCAGTGTTTGAAAGACCTCTCTGTCTCTTCCTCTCCCTCTCTGTAACTATGCCTTTTAAATAAATAAAATAAATATTACAAAAAGAAATAATGTCTGAAAACATCCCAAATTGACAAAAGAAAAAACATACAGATTCAAGATGCTGAGCAAACCCCAAACAGGATAAACTCAAAGAAACTCATATCGAGATACATCACAATCAAAACCTCTGAAAAATAAAGACCAATGAACATATCTTGAGGTAAGTCAGAGAATTGCAATACAGTATCTATAGAAGAATATCAACACAAACGACTGTTTCTCATCTGATATCCTGGAAGCTACAAGGAAATAACTTATTTTTCAGTATTGAAAGAAAGATCCATCAACTATAAATTCTATATCCAGTAAAAATATCCTTCAGAAATTATAGGGAAATAAAGGCATTCTCAAATGAAGGGAAGCTAAAGAGATTCGTTGCTAGCAAACCAACTCTTTAAGAATGCTGAAGATATTTTTCTAAACAGAAAGTATGTTTAGCAGAGACTGACGAGATAATCTTCAAAGTTATCTTGAGCTTCTTAAGCCCACAGCTCAAACACATTTCTGGTATTTCTTATTTTTAATGTGGTCATGTAACTGAGTTAATTCAGTAGTATATGACTTCACCATTCCAAAGATGCTTCTGTAAGAAAATCTTCCACACGTGGTTCTCTGATGTTCTTTCTTTTTTCATTGGTTTAAGTTGAAGATGTTGGAAGAATAGATGAAAAGGCACTGGAACAAAACTATCAAGTAATTAAGATGACCCATTTTGGAAGAAGAAATTCTCATCAGTAGTTAAACTTTACTCATTAAAAAAAAATGACTATTACTGTTACAGCAGCTGGCATTACCTTGACAAACAGGTTATAGAATTCATTAAGCTAGCAAGTGGGGAGGCTAAGTAAGAACCTATACTTATTTATCACTAAGTGTTCTTTCCTTTATCTTTTGTAAGTTAAGATTACGAATAAGAAGGCAGCTTTTTAAGTCCCAGTTTGAAAAATTAAAATAAAATTGCTTTTTCTTCTAATATGCAGTCCTGATTAATTTCATTAAAAAAATAAGGAATGTTCAGATTGAAGGGAAAAATAATTTCACTTTTGAGAAAGCTAGATAAAAGTACTGCCAGCGTGAAGGGATTTGAGATCATGGACCTTTTGTATTAGAGGGGATGGGAGTGACCAGAAGGACGAAAATTCAAAAAGTGGTTTTGATATATTTTACTTCTGATTGGCCTTGCCTCTCGTGGAAACTGTCAAGGGAATTCATTAATAGCAAATACTTCTAAAGTAATTTATTAATACATTATATTATTAGGGCACATAAAATGCATGATAATTACGACAATATAGTTCTCATATTATTTTAAGTGCAGTTTGCAGAAGTGAGGAGTTCATAGGGATCAGTACATAGGGACGTATCTCAATAAATTAATGTTCCACCATAGTTGAGAATGGTATCTGTGTGTTTTGATTTTCACTCAATGATGGGAAAACAACCAGAGTTTTAGAATATATTGAAGAGCTCCCTGTTTTGACTTCTCTGATATGTTGACAAATAGTTAACGTCTATATATATATTTTTTCTGACAGGCAGAGTGGACAGTGAGAGAGAGAGACAGAGAGAAAGGTCTTCCTTTCGCCGTTGGTTCACCCTCCAATGGCTGCTGCGGCTGGCGCGCTGTGGCCAGCGCACTGCGCTGATTCAAAGGCAGGAGCCAGGTGTTTCTCCTAGTCTCCCATGTGGGTGCAGGGCCCAAGCACTTGGGCCATCCTCCACTGCACTCCCGGGCCACAGCAGAGAGCTGGCCTGGAAGGGGGGCAACCGGGACTAGAACCCGATATGCTGGCGCCGCTAGGTGGAGGATTAGCCTATTGAGCCACGGCGCCGCTCAACAAATAGTTAACGTCTATATTTTCAATATAAAATTTCTGGGAAAGGTAGTTGTAGGTGTGTTGCATGTCCATGTCTTCGATATATAAAGAAAGGAAGGTAGAAAAGAGAAAGAGAGAGAGGGAGTGATTTATTGAGTTATCTTTCCCTTCTTCCATTTTGTTGGAAGTCCTAGGAGTATGAAGACTGAAGGGGAACAGAGGAACTACTTCTGAGCATCCCCCAAAGGGTTTTCAACCTTCAAATGAAGTTAGTGATTCCTGTTCTCTTCTCAATAAGCCAAGAGATCACCAGGAATGCTGGGGAATATTTTCTATGACCTTGAATGCGCTTTTTAAGCCACTGTTTGAGATGCTACATGAAACTCTGCCAAGATATGCCAGAAGGAGCCATGAGGATGTGCTTGCCCTTGAGAACTCTGCAGTGAATCGGAGCTGTTTCTGTGAGGTCTTGAGAAATATCGTTGTATATCAACAGCGGAAATCCACAAAGCTTCTGTTTTAAGACATTGTGTTCAGTAGTTAAGTGATTCTTTCAAGATTTCTCACACTGCTTTTATTTAGACATTCATTCTTTCGGAATACAGTGTGTTTCACAGACAATGTGCAGAAGCCACATCCAAGATGATAGGGATCCTGACTGGAGGGCATGGAGGATTATGGGAATGAATAAAAGCTGCTTTTGAAAATGCGAGCTTTTCTTTTTTTCCTTGATGTACTGCCATGGTTGGAGAATGGTAACATTTTATTTCCTGTTGCCAAGATTGTGGGATTCTGGTGGGGCAGAAGTGAGAAATCAGGGTTATGTGTATGAAATGAATGGTGTGACAACTTTTTCTTGTTGTTGTTCAAATTAGGGATTTTGTTACAGAGAAAGTCCTGATTATTCAGAAATAATATCTTTCTCTGGAGTTTGAACCAAATCTCATAATAATTTAATTTGTCCTAAAAAGAGCTTTGTTGGAAAAGAGTGTGTGTGGCCAGTGTGAATGAGGTACAGTAGTGACCAAACAGCAGTGGGGGAAAATTTAGGGCTTCAAAACTCAACATGGGAGTAACATTATCCTGAACTCACAAACACTGCATCTTCTGGCCATGTTAAAGACCAAATATGTCCTGTGAATACATTGATCATCTTCAAATACAAGTCAAGCCGTGGAAACAGAGGATTTCACTGACACCAATGTTTCCCACTTCCTATATGAAATTTGGTATTCTTTGGGCCTTTAAATAGAAGACTTAGTGATACATCAATTAATATTCAGTTAAACATTGATATTTGGAATGTCTATATTTTCTAATATAATCAATATCTATTCACTGAAACATTTTACACATACACAAATGGGTGGATCACAATATAATAAATGCATACCCTTCATCCTGCTTAATAATGAAAATCTTACAGATACATATATACAGTCATCATATTATCTTCCTGATCTACATCATCTTCTCGGTACCTCCTTCACAAAGATAATGGCTGTGTCATTCAATCTCAGCAATTAATTTTATAATATGTTTTGTCACATCTCCCATTGCTACTTTTAAAGAAACCAAAACTGGAAAAGTTCAGGTGACTTCCTGAAGTGTATCTGCAAATACCCAATTCAGGAATCCAAAGTTTCATAATCGTTATCACACACCATGGAGCTTCTCTTTTTGGGTGTTGAATCATTTCATTCCTAGGGCATTGCTACTAATGGTTCAACGTTGTGGTCACCTCTAACGAGATGAAAGAACACTATGAACTTCTATAAAATAGTCTTGACTTTTGAGAGCCATTGAAAGTATAACTCTTCAAAACTTATTTTTAATTGGCCAAAAACCAAAATAATTACTGCATATTAGAATAAGAAATTGAGGGAGCAGATATACTTTGTCATCTCCATAATAATAATGATAAGAAGAAAAAGAACAGTCAATATGATTCAGTATGAACTATGTGCCAGTTATAGTACCAAGAACTTTATATGGATATGTTACTTTAATAGTCACATCAAAATATTTTTGCACAAAACCTTTCAATTCCATTTCCCTTGAACTTTTTGAAGTTCCCCCATATTGATTCCTTTCCATATTAATATGTGTTTTCATTTTATCATTTTTAATGTTTTTATATTTGTATTTTATTTTTTAATCTTTTGCTGCATTTTTAAAAGTTTGATTTTTCCCATTCTGTGAGTTGTCCTTCAGCTTTCTTAAAGTTGTCCTTCGCAATAGATCTGTCAATCTACAAAATCCACTTTAGTTTCTTTAGAAATGACTCACTGTTCAACTTCAATCTGAGTATTTGTTTTTCCTTTTGACAATTTAGGTATATTATCAGATACCATATCTTTGAATATTTCCTCTCATCTGCTTTCTCTATCTTTTTAAAATCTATATTAGGTATAAATTGATGGTTCCTCTCTATTTTATATATCTTGTAAATATATTTGCCATGACTATTCTTTGTGCTTTCTATTTATATCTCATTTCTAGTTTAATTATTTTTCATTGCTCTAATATACTATTTAATAGACTGAGCCTTTCTTTTTAATTTCAGTGGGTGCATTTCTACTTTTAGAAGTCCTATTTGATCCTTTTCCACATTTATTTACTTAAATATACTAATGGGATTTTATCTTTTCTTATTAATTGTTATTGATTTTCTAGCTTTCATTATTTCACCATAACATAATGAAGGTCTCATGGAGAGTGACTCTTCACGTATTTTGTAATTACATTTTCATTTTAAGTTTGCTTTCTGCAGGGATCAATGTGTAGCATCATATGCAGTCTGTTTGCAAGATGAGTTTTTCTAAGGATGCTAAGCATTTTCTTTCATCAGGTACCCTAGGTATGACTGCCATGCCAACATTTTTATATTAATTTCTTGACTTGAAATAAGTAAACTAGTTTGTGGGTAGGTTAGTATTTTTAGGTAAATTTTGTGTTTTCACTGTAGATTAATTCCAACTTCAAACCTTTTAATAACAAAATTGAAATTTAAAATTATAAGGGAAGGGCTTTTTTAGTGTGTATGTATGTTTACCCAGGTTCCAGACTAAAAGAGAAAATGAATTTTTCCTTTGTTTCTTGCTGTTTAACAGATTTTCTTCAGTTCATCCTTTCAGTGAGTTTGTATCTCTGTGAATGCCCAGCTTTATGAATCCAAGGACTCACTACTTGTCTGATGTTATCACTAACTCCCTGTGTTTCAAAGACTGACATCCCTACCCCCTGCTTCCCCCACTCTCATTGGTGGACTTCTTTTAGATGTTTCCTACACTGGATTTTAGTTCCTGGTCATTATTTTCTTTATATAAAACCAGTTGAATACAGTTAAGCCCTGAAATGCCATTTGTCATGTTTTATCCAGAATGTACTGGTCACAAAGCTCAAATGGAAGTCACCTATTTTTTTTTTTAAGACTGCAAGGAATGCTTGAGTATAAAGATCAAAATAATAGCAACTAAACAATACAATTCAATGTATTTTGTAAAGCATTAATGTTTTAAACTCTTTTTGTTTTTGTCAAAATTCCACACACCTGAGAGCTCAAAGAAGTATAACTCCTTTGTGTTTCTGGCCTTCATCATAAACAGTGTAAGTAGGCATCAAGGTGTTGTGTCTGAGCAAGTGCTGATACACTGATAAACTTTGGAATCTTTTATTGCCAGTGGTCAAGGCCCAAAGGTCAAAGCAACAGGGTTTATAAAGGGAACAACCACAAGGAAGTTTGGGGGAATACAACCGTGGTTGCTAGGGTCTGGAGAATACATGATTGTTAGGGCCAAGCCAACTTAAAGGACATGCAAAACTGATACCATTTGCAATCTTGACAATACCAATTACAATCTTGACATTAGTCCAGGTACAGCCTAACTGTTTTGAGAGATCATGCTAGGAGACTTCTGTGTTTTGCCAGGCAGGATGTACTATGCTGCTATTGTCTTAGTTTTTAGTGTTAGAGGATGACTTCATGGTGGGGGGTGCTTTCTCAAGATGGAGTCTTGGGTGCTCTAAAATGGAGTCACTACTACAAGCTTGTCACTTCAAAGTAATCTTAATAATATATGTAATGCTGACAGGAAGTTACATGGGAGGAAGAATACTCAGAAAATCAGAAGGAGCCAGTACAAAATCTACGGATCAAAGGATGTGGAAGCAGATTTTCAATTCAGCTCACCAGTACTAGCTATCTCATAGGCCTTCGATGATTTACTTCACCATTTTTCTTTACCTTATAGCTCTGACATGATTGTATTTTTTCATTCTATTTCTTACAATTTCCAGAACATTTGTTATAGTATCTCATCATTCCCAATGTTGCTCTAAGCTGTTCACAGCATCCTTTGACAGCATTAATAAAGTGTATCTATTAGATAGATCATACATCTCTATCAACCCTGTTCCACTACTTATTCATTTTTATGATTCCATTGTATTTTTTCTAATTTCCATTAAATTTGTAACTAATGTGTAGCAAGAAAGTTTTTTCTATTTTTTTCTCTTTTTTGGATTGAATAGAATTCTAACTTTTTTTAAAATTCCTAGTTTTTTTTTTATTTCAAGATTTATTTATTTATTTGAAAGTCAGAGTTACACAGAGAGAGAAGGAGAGGCAGAGAGAGAAAGAGAGAGAGAGAGAGGAGAGAAAGGTCTTCCATTTGCTGGTTTACTCCCCAGATGGCTACAATGGTCAGAACCACGCTGATCCGAAGCCAGGAGCCAGGAGCTTCTTCCGGGTCTTGCACGTGGTCTTGCAGGAGCCCAAGGACTTGGGCCATCTTCTACTGCTTTCCCAGGCCATAGCAGAGAGCTGGATCAGAAGTGGAGCAGCCAGGACTCGAACCGGCGCCCATATGGTATACCAGCACTGGAGGTGGCGGCTTTACCCTCCATGCCATTGCGCTGGCCCCTAGGACTCTAACTTTTTGAGCAACAGCTTTTTCATGTAGTTTTCTTTTCCTGTCACTGGTGGTGAGGAGAACTGGTTCTGGTTGGAAAGGTGTCTAGTTAGATGTTTCTGCATTGCATTTTATTTCTCCTCTGCTTTCATCTTCACCCTATAGATGAATAGTGCAAGCAGAATTCTACTTCATCTAAATGATTCAAGTCTTTCATCTGGGCTCAAACACCATTTCACTTTCAAGATTATTTCCATTAAGTAATTTACAGAATAATTCAGGTAAGATACTAAATTAATATTATATTCATCTTAAGAAACTCCCAAACAAGTCTGAAATATTTGATCTGTTTAACAGATGTATGATGGTTCTTATCACCTAATCAAACATACACATTACATTCCTACTCTCTTATCAGTACTTGATTGGAAAGTTCTAGTAGTATTTTTCAGTATCAGAAAACCAGCGTAATAAGTGTTTCAGTGGTTGAATAATTCCATTTAAGTACTCATTATTCTTTCTTATTCATTTATTGGGAATACAGCACAGTTACATAAAGCTATTGTGATTACGTCTCAGAAGCCCATGATTTTATGCAGTAAGCATCATTCCATATTCTATCACTCAGTCTCTCAGTAATGTTTTTTCTGTTCATACCTCACACATAGGTCTCTAAACCTGAAATCTTAGCCTTTGAATACTGAAACAGTCTCTCAAACTGCTCTTCCAAGCCTTTGCCTTTTGTACCTGAAATCTATCCTCAATATATCAACCAAGTGAGACTGTTTATATTTAAGTTGCATCACATCACTGGCTTCCTCAGAATCCTCCAAGGGCTTACTATCTCCCCTAGAATGAAAATGCGCTTCCTCACATCTGCAAGATCTTTTACATCTGGACCCTGCTAATGTCTCTAAATTCATCTTTCTTTTGATTGAACATGTTGGATAGCCTTCAGCCTCCAGGTTTGTCTTGCTTCTTTCCTTTGAATGGCTCACTCTAAACAATCAAGTTACCTGAATTATTCACTCTTTTACCTCCTTCAAGTGTGCATTGCAATGTCGCTATGTAAGCAGATTATCCCAAACGCTATGGTTCCTTTATTCTTGACTTACTTCTTCATTATCTTTATAATGTTCTGACACAATTCATACTTATTTATGGTTGTCCACCTTCTTCTACAAGGGCAAATTTTCCACAAGGGCAAATACTGTTGTCAGCATTGGTCACTTCTGTATTCTTAACCATCAGAACAGTTCCAATCAAACCAAGATTTGCTAAACAAATTCATTATCCACATTATTCACTATACCAATATTGTGCTTTCTATTTGTCTTTTATATTCCATACTTCTCTAGAATTCTTAAACTTCTAAAAACTCACAAGGAGGCCAGCATTGTGTTATAGCAGATAGAGGCGCTGCTTGCAATGCCAACATCCAATATGGGCACCAGTTTGAATACCAGTTGCTCTACTTCCAACCTAGCTCCCTGCTAAGTGGCCTTGGGAAGCACCAGAAGATGGCCCAAGTATTTGGGAAAGCCCAATGACACTCCTACCTTGTAGCTTTGGCTTAGTCCAGCACTGGTCACTGTGGCCATCTGGAGAGTAAATCAGCAGATGGAAACTCTTTGTCTTCTTCTTTCTCTCCTTCTCTCTATCTCTGAGTTTCAAATTAAATAAATAAATTTAATTTCAAAAACTGACTAGGGGCAGAAATAAGATGATAAATTTCTTTACATTAATAACACTCTTTATCTGCATTATTTAAAAAAAATTATACTTCCTGTCTCTTTCCTTTCATGGTCTTCTAAAATCCTATGTAGATAATGCTGAAATTTGACTAGACAGAATGGAATGAGCACTTGGCTCAGAGTGAGGAATTATAGTTCTAGCTTTGCCATAAAACATAGCCCTGGAAAGTCTATAAAATTACTTTTAAGAATAATCTTTGACTTTGGAAAAATATTAAATAAGAATGTGGTATAATACCATAGGGCTGTCTGAATTTAGTAATAACAGTAAAATACAATTGGGGCTTACATTAACATCATGAATTACGTAGCTTCCAAAAATCTTTCATGTGCTTTATCTTGATTCATATAATTGTCTTGAACCATCTTTAACATCATGTTTCTTGAGTAGTTTTTTCAAAGGTGGGTGTTCTACCCGAAACATTCTCCTTTTTTTTTTTTAATCTAAAACTATTTCACATTCATTTTGGAAAAGTATTTTCCTGAAGATTCATTTTTTTTTAATTTATCTATTTGAATGGCAGAGATAGAGAAAAAGAAGGAGAGAGAGAGAGAGAGAGGGAGAGGGGAAGGGAGAGGGACAGAGAGAGAGAGAGAGAGAGAATCTTCTATCCACTGGTTCACTCCCCAAATAACTTCAATAGTCAGGGCTGGGCCAGGCTGAAGCCAGGAGCCAGGAGCTTCGTCCAGGTCTCCCACATGGGTTCAAGGGAGCAAGCACTTGAGCCATCTTCCGCTGCTTTCCCAGGCACACTAGCAAGGAGCTGGATCAGAATTGAAGCAGCCAGGATTCGAACTGGCT
The DNA here is from genome assembly GCF_051225735.1 of Oryctolagus cuniculus. Classification (NCBI taxonomy): domain Eukaryota; kingdom Metazoa; phylum Chordata; class Mammalia; order Lagomorpha; family Leporidae; genus Oryctolagus; species Oryctolagus cuniculus. Next base: position 32,073,156 of record NC_142877.1, read on the forward strand.
TCTATATGTGATGCCAGCACTGCAGGCAGAGGCTTAACCGTCTATGCCCCAGCCCCTAGTTTCATTGTTTACAGTTTTTCTTTTTCCTCATGAAACAACTTGTTTTGTTTTCTCATTGTCTTCTGATATTCATTATTTCTGATGAAAAGTAAACTGTTAAACTTATTAGGGGTTTCGTTGCAAGTGACAGGTCATTTCTTGTTGGTTCCAAGATCTTTTCCTTTCTTTTAGCTTGCAGTATTTTTTTCTATGATATGAACGCTCAATGGAATTCATTATACTTCTTGGTTGTATAAATCAATGTTGTAACAACTGTGGGCACTAATTCCCCACTCCAGGGCTTGTTATTGTTATTTGCTTATTTGAGTAGTGACTGGCCACATTAGCGAAGTCTGTTTCATATTTCTCCATCTACCTTTGCAATATTGGACATTTTCAGAATCACTCTGTGTTAACAGTGATATAGATTGGTATGTCTTTCACATTTTTTTCCCTGACTACACCCAACCATTAAATTCCACTAAGCGTCCAATGATGATTTTTTTGTATTCAATAAAGTTCTTTGGATATTAATTATTCCAGTGATTTATCCAATCAAATTTCAGATCTTTTGTAAAAAAGATCCTAAAGTTAGTGTTTGAGAGTTAGAAGGTTTCTTTCATTCATCAATTTTCTCCTAATTATCTCTGGCTGTATTAGTCTGCTTTGCATTACTTTGACTAAAAAAAAAAAAAAAAAAAACCCAAGATGAACCTCTTAGGAAGGAAAAGTTTTATTTCAGTTTACAGTTTGGAGGTTACAGTTCAGGAACAGATGTCTTCCTAGTCAGATGTCTGGTAGAAGCTCACCATGGTAGATATGGAGGAACAATCACATGATGAGCCAAGAAACAGAGAGCAGCTAGGCAGAACCTGAACTCACACAGCCAACCCTCTTGCAAGAACACCCTCTGGGGGCAAGCCCCCGAGTAACCCAAGACATCCTACAAGACCTACCTCTTAGAAGCCATAAGTAGATAAAGTCTCCATACCTAGTCCATGAACTGTTAACATTAAGACACCAAGTTTTAAACACATTCATGAGCTTTGGGAAGACATTTCCTGATCAACCCATAATACTGACAAACTAGCTCTTCCATATCTTACTGTATCTCCAGTGAATCTACCAGTCTCCTTCAAATTGCTGCTCAACAGGACCTTCACTGCATCTGAAATCTTCCATAGGCCTGAGCTTCCCCTTACTCCATGGTAATTGAAGTCAGCTCCTTTGGGAAGAGAGTCAGAGATCATTTTATGGCCTCTTTCTCCCATACTAATGGGCAAATCTCTGAGTCAGGAGTCTGGAGCTTAACAATGGAAAATGTCCTGGCCTCTCCACATGATATACCCACTTTCTAAGTTGAATACTTGGTAAAGGTAGGAAAATATCCTCGAGGATTCATGTTTTGTGTTTCCTAGCAGAGAATAACAGCTTCAAACTCCACAACTGGGATTGGCTTTGGCCTGGCCCAGTCCTAGTTTTTACAGGTACTTAGCGAGTGATCTAGTGGATAGAAGATTTCACTCTGTCAGCCACTGTCTACTTTTTCCATTTCTCTGTCTTTCAAATAAAAGGAAAATAAATTAACTGATTAATATAAATAAATTAAATAAAACAGCAATATCACTGCATGCCAGGATCTAATTTTGGGGATAAAACATCAATGGAAATACAAAGAATAAGGGACACAGAAAAATCACATAATTTTATATATGAAGGAATTTCTTTAAGTTCATGGGAAAATAGAATTAAAAGATAGCTCTACTTTGGTGCAAATAATTTTGAAATTTATGCATAGTTTTTTCAAAGTATTCATTTTCCATGAATTTTGAAGATCCTTAGTATTGGAAGACAAGAGGAAATTATGATGTTAATAAATATAGGGACTGAAACAAACGATCCTATCTCTTGGGTTTCTCTTTTATGAGATCTCTGTTCTGCTGCTGCTTATATTATCCTGGTGCATCCTAATGGCATGTTTCCTCTTGCTCAAAACACCAGGTTTCTGATTTGCTTTATTCTAGACCTGAAGTTCTCATAGCATCTGTGGACTAGCAATATCAACAGCACTTAACAAACCTGTTGGAAAGATACAGACATATAGAGGCAAACACCTGCAGGTGAGGCCTAGTACTATCCTTTAACAAATATCTCATGTAATTATGATAGGGTGGTGTCTCCGCTTGAAAAACACTATGTTTGGACAATCGATGTTGCTTCCACAGGGCACAGCTCTTTCTGCATAGATTCGTGTCCCTGGGTCAGAACTCCTTTGACTCAAATACCCACTTGTGGTCACAGGAGTAGCCCAGTGCTACTCTGGTGAACAGTGAGCTAATTCAGTATTGCCAGAATCCCAGAAAAATGAATCAGGTGATTTTTATTTCAGCCCAAACAATAGCACATACTATCACCTAGCATTTCAGAGGTGACTACCATTCTTTACTCTCTAGGATCCAGACTTGTTAGCTTTGTTTCTTTCTCCTATGTGGCCTTGGTAACTCTTGCTCCAGGCTATTCCCTATGCCTAGAATTTTTCCTGTACAGGCAAAATCCAAGCTCTCATGAAAATTACATTCTAACAAAGGCCTTAAGTAAAGCTATGAATCTTGACTGCTGAAAGTTCCACTTGGATCATATGTAACAGAACATTAACCATTTGAATGACAACTAAACTGAGGTAAAGAGAATATATAGCACCATACAAAACTATACAAATAAAATAATTGATTTTTTAAGAATTATTTTACTTATTTGAAAGCCAGTTACCGAGATAGAAGGATAGAGAGATCCACCTTCCAATGATTCATTCCCCAAAAGACAACAAGGGCTAAGGCTGCACCAGGCTGATGCCAGGAGCCTGGAACTCCATTCGGGTTTCCCTTATTGGTGGCAGGGTCCCAAGAACTCAGGCCATCTTCCACTGTCTTCCCAGGCACATTAGCAGGGAGCCGGATTAGAAATGAAGCAGCCAGAAATTGAACAAGTGCTCATATAGAATGCCAGTGCTACAGGCAGCTACTTAACCACTGTGCCACATGCTGACCCCTAAAGAAATTCTTAAACTTGAAGTGCCTTATTGCAAAAATTATTGTTAAACAAACACGAGGACTTGGCTTCCAAGATACATTGCTAAGATGTTAAGAAAATAAGTCCTCACATGAAAACAATGGACCTCTATGGAAAGTATGTATTTATATTTCAAATATAAAGTATATATAGTATTATTATAGTTAATATTCATGAATATTACTACCACTAATAACAGTTCCATGATGACTGGAGTGCTTTTGGTAGACAGGCTTTTATGAGAGTAATTTTAAATTAATTAGAACAAGTCTTTGATTCAGTTATCAAAGTTTACATTTAAGGAGCATTTATTTTGTTTAAATGAAAAAGATACTGAGCCCTCTTCACTAGCTGAAGTTTTTATGAATAGCTGGTGTTTCTTCTGTCTTCATTTCCTCTGTTTGGAAATTATTTGTTGTTCTTTTTTATTTTTACTTTTTGCTAACAATTATGTTGTTTATTCAAAGAAACAATTTACAATGAGAATTTTTAAAGATTTCTTGACCATATTATAACGTAAAGCAAATCTACAGTGCAGGCACACGGGCAATATAATATTAGCAGTTCCCTGCAGGAAAAAAGATGCTCATATAATACTCTTTATTTCTTCCTTTCAAATTATATTTTGAACCTTACTTTGCCACTAGCAATGATTCTTCATCTAGTGTTAAGTGCAGAGAGCTTAGCTAAAATTCATCAACTTTTTAATCCACTCTATAATCACAATATTAATTCACCACTAACTATACTATTCAACAAGTAAAAACTAGGAAGACTACAGTTTCACAGGAGTATAAACAGCAATACAAATGACAATCCTATCACAAGATGTGTTTTTCATTCCTATACAATTTTTTGTATTCTATATTATCTGTCACATATCAGAGAAAACATATATTTCTCTTTTTGAGACTGGCTTATTTCACTAAGCTATATAATGGTTATTTTTCATTTTTTTTTGCTCTTTATTATTTCAAGAGTAACATGTGGCACCTCAATCTTGTCAACCAAAAGGAATTATCCAAATTCATGAATAACTCCATTTTAATGAAAATTTTAAAAGATTAAACATATCATTATGATAATTCCATCTTCCAAAGTGAGAGCCATGGTTAATTTTTTTTAGAATTGTCAGATTGGAGAGTTGGCAGTGTTGGCTTGTCAGCCATTGTTAGTGAGGTATAGATAGCAGCATTAAGAAAGTAAATATGGAAGGAAGGAAGGAAGGAAGGAAGGAAGGAAGGAAGGAAGGAAGGAAGGAAGGAAGGGAAGGAAGGTAGAAGGGAGAGAGGGAAGGAGGGAGGGAGGGAGGGAGGGAGGGAGGAAGGGAGGGAGGGGGGAATAAAGGAAGGAAGGAAGGAAGGAAGGAAGGAAATGGGAGAATGAGGGGCAGGGAGGAGAAATGGAAGTGGAAAATGAGAAAGAGGGAAAAAGAAAGGGAGATAGAGATAGAGACAGAGATAGAGACAGAGACAGAGACAGAGATAGAGATAGAGATAGAGGGGAGAGAGACAGAGAGAGAAAGAGAGAGAGAGAAAGCCTGAACACACTCCTGTGTCAAATCAAGCCCTTTAGAGAGATTCTTCTTTGTTTTAATCCATGCCCTCCTTTTACTGTATCTCTCTCTCTGTCTTTTCATTACAAATAAAGACCTGGCATGTCTTTGAAGTTTTAACTGCAACAAAGACTCACTCCCATTAATTTTAAATTACTCTTCCTAAAAGCCTGTCTACCATTAGCACTTCATGAAAAGGATGCCCTGTTCTGCTGTTCCCTGGGTTCTGAGAGCAGAAGAACCTCTTAATTGATCTTCCTTCATTTTTGCATCAAATAATACTATGCAGAAAAAGTCCTTTAACTTATAAAATGACTACATTTATTAGAGACCCTTGAGGCAGATAGAATTAGAAAAAGGTATCTGACTTCATTCTGAAGTTCTGGATTTAGAGAACTGGAAATTGAGAAGCTGAATTTATATGGAAGCCAACAAGTGCTCGCTTTTAATTGATTTCCATGACAGAGTGACAACAAAATACTCTTAGGGATTGACTAGCATTTTGAATCTTTTAAAATTCCAATGTTATAAACAGACTATTGATAATTACACTTGTGAATCTGAAGGAGTTGAAAAATTCATCTTAATATAATTCCCTCTAAGTCTCTACTGTATTTATTATACATATCAATTTATTTTATATTTTATGTTCTTTCCATACAATGTTTGTATTCTGTTTGCATCATATATTATCTTTCACATGAAGAATTTTTATCTATATCTTTATTTTATTTTCCTATTAACATATCTTGTTTTCCTTGAGTAGCTCAAAAAAGTGAATCATTGGAAGTCTGAAAGTAACCCATTGTATTGTGTAAGACCAGGATTAAACAAACCCTTAACTTCCTCTTTGGAACAATATACATTATACTTGCTTTTACTCATGAAGCTTTTGCATGTACAGATAAATTCAAGAAAGTGAAACTAAAACCACAATATTGGTGTGATTCTACCAAAATGATTATGTGGAAAAATCATCAACTTAACTCATTGTACAAAAAGCAACCAACTAAATTGTGTTATGTGGGTCTCACTTCTTAGTTGGTAAACTACATTAAAAAACCTAATCAGCTACCTAATAGGTTGAATGAATTAAAGTTTCAATTTCTGTATATCTCTAATTCCTCACAATATATTGCCCCAATTATCTCATACTTTTATAGAACATTAAATTAAGGCTAAGGATGATGGGTTATGACAGGAAATTGCATTCCCCAGTGTTTCCTCTTTGGTGATACTTGACAAAAATCTGAGACTAAGAAGTCTAATAGAATGATATATTTCTCAATCAATAACCCAGGACTCAGATGATAAGCAAAAGTTGTTTTATGTTATTAGAGCTGCTGTCCTAATACAACCCAGAAATAACTTCTTAATCTTTTTAAACAAGGGTTATAAAAGAAAACTATAGCTAGTGCATTATAGCATGTGGCTTCTTTACCAACCTCCAGGATAATAGTTATCTACATAATTGAATTAGACACCCAATCCATTACTAGTGCAACCCTTCTCTAACAGTCAATATTTATGACTCTGTCCAACATGAAGTGACACAAAACACATCTAATCATTTTGATGTCAAAACAGAAAATAAATCTCTCCTGGTATTTTCTCCCAATGGTAATACTTTACAATGGCACCAAAGATGCCATAGTATAATTTCGTGGTAAACAAGAACAGCATCTGGGGACTGACAAGTTCATTGCAAGTTACTTTGTTCAACTGCCTCATGATAGAAACAATAAAACTAAAGGTCATAGTGGTTGGTATCTTGCACAAGAATCCTAAATTTCAACATGAATAAATTGAAAATAGTGCCTGGTTAAAGTTGAAAATTGGGGATCAATCACTGAACCAGCAACATGTATCAGTGGTAAAAAGAACAAGTGAGATCCAGAGGAATTCTAACCTCAGGGACAAGGGGACAAAAAATGACATTGTGAGTGGACTTAAGGAGCATTGTCAAAGAGGTTGTATGGAGTTTGCCTATTAATGTTGGATAGGAGCTTGGTTCATTTTGATGGTGTTTGTGTGTGTTTCATGGGACGATTCTTCAGGCTCTAGACCATAAACAGGGCATAGGCGAGCCAAGATCTATGCCAGATCTTCTGATATGGGTTGTAATGTGATCCCTGTTTTTCTAACCAGTATTATGATATCTTCCCACAGAATACATAGACACATTTGCTGCCCTCCACTCTAACTGACCTATATCAACTTACAGAGATGATTGATTAGGAACAAACTAACTTCAGATGTAATGGGAGTCATTGAAAACTCTCACCATTCAGGTTAAGAACATGGAATCTTGAGATGGAGTTTGTAATGAGTTGTAAATATGGTAACACATATAAATGCTTAGAATAGTGCCAGGCTCACAATAATAATGCACAAGGATTCTTCTGGAAATCATCTCACCTGGATTTAGAAAGCACTTTAAAAAGTTAAAAGAAAAAGTAATTTCTGATTTTTATCAAAGAAACATTATTTGGCATTCCAGCTATACAACACAAATGTCAAAATAGCAGTTCAGCCTCTTTAGATACTTTTGTAAAAATTAGTTTTGGGAGAATTGAATTTGGCTTATAAAAATAAAATAGATCCCAATTGTAATTTTAAGGTTTGGTAAAATAATGCAAAGTTGAGTCTTCTTCGGGCCAAATATAAGCATATTCAGTTCATTAAAGATTTGAAAGCACTGAAAATTAGGAAATGTAGAAATTAGCATGCATCACACACTTGCTATGAACTATTTTGAGTGCTTTAAAATCAGTCCCAATAAACAATTTGAGTACATTTTATGAACACAGTATGAGAGAAGAAAATCAAACTGCAAAGTATTACATACAGAACAATCCCTGCAAATGTCTAAAAAGAGACAAAATTAATATTTTTAGGACTGTATACCAAATTGAAATGAACACTTGCTGGGGCCAGCATTGTGGCATAACATCGTCTGCGACACTGGCATCTTATATGGGTGCCAGTTCATGCCCCAGATGTTCCACTTCTGACCTAGCACCCTGCTGATGGCTTGGGAGAGTCAGTAGAAGATGACCCAGGTGTTTGGAACCCTGCCACCCACCTGGAAGAAACTCCTGGCTCCTGGCTTCAGACTGGCTCAGCCCTGGTCATTGCAGCCATCTGGGAAGTGAACCAGTGGATAGAAGATCTCTCTCTCTCTCTCTCATCTTTTTTTTCTCACCCTCTCCCTCTGTAACTCTGTCTTTCAAATAAATAAATAAATCCTTTTTAAAAACAATACCTATTTGCAAAATTGTTACCGTTTCCAGAGACTTTATATTGTCTTTTAGGAAATGCAAATAATTGTTGTATATGAGGCTTGATTCAACCTGCATATCAGATCTTCATCTCAGCTACAAATGCTCAACTCCACAGCAATTTGTAGACAGGAAGTATACAGCAAATTGTTCTTTAGCAGATATACCTGACAGCAAGTTTAATGAAGATGGCATTGTTTCAATGCCAAATGAGGAAGGAAACATGTCAGAATCACAGTGTCCATAAAGAATAAAGATACTCAAAGCATTTCATCATCCTCATCATGTCTTACCAAAATAATTTTCTGTCTTTTAAATTGAGTAATTGACTTGGAAGCAATGTTTCAACTTGTAGACTTATATTAACAGAAGCCAAGAGAGTAATGGAGTAAAATATACTTAGTGATGAGTCAAAAAGTGAAACTGGTTTGGCAAATCTACCTCATCTCAGGGGTAAATAATTAACTTATAATGAAAACTGAAACCATTTCAGGTGAAGCTGAAGGTCAATTCTTTAAGACATTCACTAACTGTAAGGAGTTTATCAATTTCACGGACTATTGATTTTTATGGAGGATGAAAGACACTTATTATCTCTTTATTGAGTGATATATTTATCAGTTCTCAAGATTCTCAGAAATTGTGAATGAGGTTTCTAATTGATAACCAGCTGTGTTTTCAAAAATGGCTGCAACATTATTTCGATTCATAACATTCGTCTAGAGCCTTCTCACTTCCTCATCATGAAGTGGAATTTATCTCTCCACAGGAAACTGACAAGGCTTATTACACATTGGAAATCAATGAAATGCAGTAAGTTTGATGCATGATCGTTGAGGCTAGATCACAGAAGGTGATGCCACGCCTGTCATACTTATTCTTAGAGACCTCAGAAGTCTTGTAAATTGTGCTATTGCCCTGACAGTGATAAATTATAAGGAAGACCAAACTACCTTATCTACAAAAAGTACATGGTGAGGGCAAAAGTTTACATGAAAAAAATGAGATGAACAAAATGAGGAATCTGTCTGTTCCTTGGGTCTCCCAACTTTGGACTGCAACCATGATCCAAAGCCAAAATTCTTTCTGAATTTCTTACTGACAAAGCATCTCTCTACATAAGACATAATACTTATTATCTTAAGTCACAAAAACAATTGTATTGATTTGTCACACAATAGCAGTTACTTTCCTTATTTTCAGGGTTATTTATTCCATCATATTACTTGTTCAGGAGACTTCATATAACAATCCACATGATGTTTGTAGCTGATTAGTTCAAGCTGTTTCACCAACCTTTGATCAAAAAAGAAAAAACTTCATTATCATGTTTGCTTTCTGAGGAGGCCAATTAGGAACACTTAGAATTTCAGTATTAGCAACAACGGCAGAGTAAGAGCCTCTAAAGATCGCCTCCATAAAATCAATGAAAACAGAGGTAAAAAAAATGATCAGAAATAAAATTCAAACCTATGAAATTAAACCAAGGCTTGCAGCAATTCATGGAACATCTGTTTAAGAAAATATGACTGTTTGTTTTTAATATTCTATGGAGCTGGGAGTAGAAATAGTGACACAGTGTGACAAAATTCATATTTTTACCAATATGCAGACATATTTTCTTAAACAAATGTTCCATGAATTGCTAAGTGCTATGTGTTAACAAGAATTTTTAAATAGAAAATATAAAAGCAATTATTAGAAAAAATACTGTTCTATAAAGCAAATTGGAAATATAGAAAGAATTTTGCAAATTTCTATAATCATTTATCCAGTATTTACATTTTTAGGAATTTGTTCTGAGAACAAATATTCAGAAAAATGGAAACATATAAGAATTTTCCTCACATATTTACAACAGAGTCCCACTTTTAAACATATTTCAAAAATAAAATGAATAAATACATAAGAATATTAATATGAAAACTCAGTGTCATGGTAGCTACTGGGAGGGGGGTAAGTAGATGGATTTGAAGTTAGTTTAATTCATATTCTTAGAAGATTTTCATTATTTGACCTGTCTAATGACTCACTGGCATACACTTTTGTTCATGTACATTGCTAACTTGGCAAAAGAATATAAAGTAGCAATGGTATAGATATATCCTTGTTTGTGATTTAATGTGGATCATGACCGTTACTTTTACAAGTCAACTTGGCTGGGCCAGGGAATGCTCAAATATCTGGTAAATGTTATGTTTATGTGTATTTGTGAGGGTGTTTCCAGAAGAGTGAGCATTTGAGTCAGCAGACTGAATGTGGGTGTGCATGATACAATCCACTGAGGTCTGAAGGGAACAAGAAGGTAGAGGGAAGATGAAGTTGCTCTTTCTATTCAAGCGGGAGCATCCATTTTTTTCTGCCTTTGGACATTGGCATTGGTTCCTTGACCTTCAGGTTCAGACCAGGACTTACACAATTTACCTGTGGATTCAGACTGGGACTTATGTCATTGGATTTTGTGATGATCAGATTTCAAGTTTGCACTGGAACCACAACACTGGACCTGGACCACCAACTTGCAAGCAGCAGATCATGGGCTTCTCATGCATATTAATTCCTTATAATAGAGGCCAGCACTGCATAGCAGGTAAAGCCGCCTCCTGCAGTGCCGGCATTCATATAAGCGCTGTTCCAGTCCTGGCTGCAACACTTCCGATCCAGCTCTTTGCTATGGCCTGGGACAGCAGTGGAAGATGGCCCAAGTCCTTGGGCCCCTGCACCTGTGTGGGAGACCTGGAAGAAGCTCCTGGCTCCTGGCTTCAGATCAGCCCAGCTCTGGCCATTGTGGCCATCTGGGGAGTAAACCAGCAGATGGAAGACTTTCTCTCTCTCTTTCTCTCTCTTTGCTTTTCCTTCTCTCTCTGTGTAACTGTGCCTTTCAAGTAAAATAAATAAATATTTTTTAAAAAAATTCCTTGTTATAAATTCCATCTTCCTTTCCTTCCCTCCCTCCCTTCCTTGTTTCTTCTTTCACTATTCAGCTTATCTGCATACTACCCTAGTCATTATCTTCCTTGTTAGTCCAGATAGCCTTTTTAATCTTCTCCCACAAGCTCTGTTCTTTGAGATCCTGACCCACATGGAGGACAAAAAAGGACTTTCTAGCTTCCTGTTGAATCTGTACAATGGAGAGCTGTGCTGAAAACCTCAGGGAGAAGTTCATGTCATTTATCCCATTGACTTGCTCTCTGTACAGTTCACAGCCTGGCTTCGTTCCTTGTTAAAGACTTTGTCTCCTACCAAAAGCCCTCTTAACAATCGTGAAAATCACTCTTTCCCTTTGTCCCTTCAGGATTTACAGGGGTAGTATTTCCAATATACTGATTCTGATACACCACACCATGTATTATGGTGTTATTTTTTTACCCCATGTACACTTTTGTATTAATTCCTTTTGCGACACTTTCTGCATATTACCCACTTCGAGAGTGCCATCTACTTTCTGGTGGGTATAGTAATTAAAACCAGGAATGTGTCCTAGAAAAAGACTCTACATTCAGGTTCAAGAGCATAGTGATTACATATACAGAGGGTTCATAATTGGCAAGATGATTGTTGGTCAGATGGAATAAAATGCAGGTAGACGTAAAGCATTGAGAGTTCAGTCACTAAGGAAAAGTTGTTTAAAATGAAGCTTGTAGGTCACCTGTTTTTGTTGTGGTTGTTTAAGATCCTAGATTGTAGGGGCCAGCGCTGTGGCTCACTTGGTTAATACTCCGCCTGCGGTGCCGGCATCCCAAGTGAGCACTGGTTCTAGTCCCTGGTTGCTCTTCTTCCAGTCCAGCTCTCTGCTGTGGCCAAGGAAGGCAGTGGAGGATGGCCCAAGTACTTGGGCCCCTCCACCTGCATGGGAGACCAGGAGGAAGCACCTGGCTCCTGGCTTCGGATCGGTGTAGCTCCAGACATAGCGGCCATTTGGGGGGTGAACCAACGGAAGGAAGACCTTTCTCTCTATCTGTCTCTCTCTCTCACTGCTAACTCTATCTGTCAAATTTAAAAAAAAAAAAAAAAAGATCCTAGATTGTGCACTCAGTGAGAACATGGAATTTACTTCATAAAACTGAACCTAAGTTGAAAGTCAGCAGTACTGGATAGCAGCTATGAAGAAGCCTGGTATCTCTTGCAATTTCAAGGTAAGTATATCCTAGGATTTGACATGGATCTCTTAGGAACTGCAGAGAAATACTGCATTTCACATGCTGAACCTAACCTATATCTTGCATTGAAGTAAGGTTTCTATAAAAGAAGGGCTGTTACTTTTGAGCTATGAGAATTGAATTCCTTCAGACAAATATATACAGATGGAACGTGGACTCCCCTGATCTCCTTTGACCCTCTCATGATAGATGAGGACACCCTTCCAGTTTTACTGAGCTATGCATTCATCTTCTGCATCAAAGGCTTACAATGAATGCAAGAATTGGCCATATTGGGAATTGTTCTCATAAGCTGAGGTTAAATCTTATCAGAATATACCCCCACCACAACTCATTGTCTTCAGTGCCTCAGTGAGATTTAGATGCCAGCATAATGCAAACATATAAGATGCAGATTTTATCTGAAAGTTTAACAGTTTATCTGTCAAACTAGTCATTGAATTTCACCAATCTGTTCTGTCCAAGGTAAGGATGCCATATACACAATATCTAAGAGTGTTCGACCCAGAAAGTGAAATATGAACCTTGAGTAGAAGAATGTGTTGGTATGTGAACACTCATCTTGAATTTGTGATTTAATTCATTGGCTTAAACATTTGTAAATGACCCTCACAATCTTATAGGTCAGCCATCTATATTTCTTTGATCAAAATGAGATTAAAATGATGGAACATCCTTCCCTCCATAAAGAATGCTAGAACATCAGTGATGGACATGATCGTGGGGATTATTTATGTATGTCCTGCTACTCCTACGGCAACCAGTCATCCAATTATTACAGGACTGAGGGGTCTCCTGCCACATGAGATTGTCACTACTAACACTAGGACAGTCCTAGCCAAATTACACTGGCTCATTCTATCTTCTTCCCTCCGTCTGAACCATTGAGAATCCTGGAAAACACACTTTGGAGTGCCATGAGTAAATCCATTGCTAATCATATTCTTGATCTAATTTGGAATGCCTTGTACTTAGATGTAATGATCCACAAGACCTAAAAATATTAGAATGATTGTGGCCAGAAGAGATATTTTATCAAATCTGTGGCAAGCCCCAAAAGGAGAATCACACTATAAATTCTTGGGTTTTAGAATAAGGCATTCCATATTCAGGCAACAGATATTCTGTCTTTGAAAAGCAACTTCTGGTTTGCAATGAGACCCTTTAGACTGAATACCTGATTATGGAATGTCGCTCCCCCTCTTCATGGAGGAACGACACAGGACCCTGCGCTGTTCTTTTGTCTGCTCAGCCCTCCTCGGGTTTGCTGCTGGTTCTTCCCGGGTTGGCTACTATCCCTTCCACCTCTGTGGAAGGGCGGTTCCCCCTGCCACTTTCCCCACTTCCACGGGGGAGCGGCACACCGCCGGCCGGCTCTCTTGGGGGCTGCTCAGGTGTTCCTTCAGATAGATGTTCTTGGTGCATGTTGTCTCTCTCCTCCTTTATAGTCCTCTTCCACCAATCCCAACTCTGCTACCCACATGCCGAGTACGCTGCTCTCCTCCAATCAGGAGCAGGTCCTACAGTTTATTGGTTGAACTGGAGGCAGCTATGTAGAAGCTGTTTCCTCCTCTCCCAGCGCCATATTGTGGGAGAGCAGATGCATAGAATAAGTCTTAATTCGAGTAACAGTCTAGTCCGAGTTGCTCCCCACAATGGAACATCAAGTGATTATGCAGTCTGAATTACCTGTCACGGAATGAGAATTATCTGATCTACCGGACCATGAAATTAGATTTTCACAGCTGCATTTCATTATAAAAGAAGAATCATATTGTGAGATCATGACTGAGCCTGCTTGGAAAGCACAAAGAAAATGGCATAAAGTTGATATCTCCATTTTACCTTTCTTCTTGCTGTGTTGCCTCTACCTCATTGCACAAATATGAAGTCCAGGAGAGCTCCTTGTGTGGCCAGTTAGCAAACAAGGAAGAAGTTCGGGCCTTGTTTATGGGTAGACTTATATGGCATGTTGGTCCACACCAGATATGGGTAGCTATTTTCTAATTCTATTAAGAGATGGCCTTCAAAAAACAGTCATGGGCACCATATGGTGTCTTCTCTTTATAGGAGGAATACAAAAATCTAAAAGTCAAGTATTTGAAGTGGAAGTAACTCTTCTAACTTTTATATATCAAACTGACATAAATACTTTTTGCTTCCTCTCCCCATTCACTTTGTATTTGGGAGACTTGGACTTGCCAATGCGCATAACATCATGATTCTCCCAGGCATCTACCTATAGTTCTGATGAGTTGAGATCATCCCCTCCCCTTTACTATTTTGTATTTCTTGGGTCACTGAAACAATAGGCAAAAAAAAAGAACTGGTGTTTTGTATAGAGTGGTCATTGCAAGACATGATTTACTTTGATGTTACACCACGTGGGCAAGCAGTTGTATGTTTGGGATCCAAAGGGTTTTCTGGTTGCATCTTCCAGCACTTCGTCTTCAAATAGCTCTCACTGACAAAAAACTATGGTAAACAAAAATTCACAGAAATGAAGAAAGGACAAGTGTAACATAGATTGAGTAAAAAACAAAAGCATCTCAAATTAAAATAATAATAAGTTTCATGAGTGTTGAACTATCCAAGTACAGAGTGCAATAACCTCTTTCCTGTCATATCTCTGATACGTCGGATTTGCAATGCACAACTATATTTGTATCTTTGATTTTCTCAAATGAAGTATGGCTGAACTTTGATTATCTTATTATCTTAGCTGGGTACTATTTTATTTTCCCCTCAGCATTAAATTGAAAGGCTGCATATTGATAGCTGTGCTACCTCAGGTTTCCAATTATTTCTGAAAGAGGGACCTGGATTGAAGTTGTGAGTTACTGTGGTTTGTTGACTGACTGTCAGTATTTCCCCAAATCTTTAAGTTTTCTTATAGTTTAATTATTTTCACCTACTTTGTAATCCATTTCTTATGTTGCCTTGGGTGTGGTATTTGTCAATTTATGAATACTATCCTCAAATTCAGAGTTCTATTTAGATTTGTGGCTGATGAAGAAAATTAACCCAAAGATTTTTCACATTTCTTTACCACTCACTTCTCAGAAGCTGAACCCATTTTCAGGCTAGGCGAGAGAGACAATAAGTAAATCTTTTGCGAAAGATAAGGGTTTAAACTGCTGTGTTCTCAGTGGGTAGTAGGAGTCAGATTTGTGTGAGGGAATTCCCTTAATGGAGTTCATATTTGTTCTGTTTTTAGCATTTTAATGCTTATCAAAATATTTATAAAAGATTTATTAATATTTTAATGAAAATATTAATTTTGCTATATTCCTGCTGATCATTGGGTAAAACTGGAGTTTCTCTTTCCGGATCCTTTCAAACAAATGAACACAATATACATTCTCTAACCAGGAAACCAAAACTTGAATTAAGATGTAGTTGTTTTTTTTAAAGATTTATTTATTTATTTGAAAGTCAACGTTACCAGAAAGAGAAGAGGCATAGCAGGAGAGAGGTCTTCCATCCTCCCCAATTGGCAGCAAAGGCCAGAGCTGGGCCAATCCGAAGCCAGGAGCCAGGAGTTTCCTCAGAGTCTCCCACATGGGCACAGGGGCCCAAGCACCTGGGCCATCCTCCACTACCCTCCCAGGCCACAGCAGAGAGCCGGATCGGAAGTGGAGCAGCTGGGACTCAAATCTGTGCCCACATGGGATGCCAGCACTGCAGGCAGCAGCTCCACCTGCTACGCCACAGTGCCGACCCCAAGATGTAGTTTTAAAATTGAAAAGGTGGGGCCAGAATTGTGGCACAGCAGGTAATACTGCTGCCTGTGAAACCAGCATTCCATTCAGGTGCCATTTCAAGTCCTGGCTATCCCACTTCCAAACTAGCTTCCTGCTAATTTGCCTGGGAAAGCAGCAGAACACATCCAAAGTGCTTGGGCTCCTAACACCCATGCAGGAGTCCTGGAAGAAGCTCCTGACTCCTGGCTATACCATCCCCAGTCATTGTGGCCATTTGGGGAGTGAACCAGAGAATGGAATATACTTTTCTCTCTGTGTCTCTCCCTGTCTCTCTGTAACTCTGCCTTTCAAATAAATAAAAATAATATTTAAAAAATGGGGGCTGGTACTGTGGTGCAGTGGGTAAAGCTGACACCTGCAGTGTCGGCATCCCAAATGGGTGCCAGTTCAAGTCCCAGCTGCTCCACCTCTGATCCAGCTCTCTGCTATGGCCTGGGAAAGCAGTAGAAGATGACCCAAGCCCTTGGGACCCTGCACTCGCGTGGAGACCTAGAGGAAGCTTCTGGCTTCTGGCTTTGGATCGTCGCAGCTCTGGCTGCTACGGCCCATTGGGGAGTGAACCACCAGATGGAAGACCTCTCTCTCCCTCTCTCTCTCTCTCTCTCTCTCTCTCTCTCTCTCTCTCTCTCTGCCTCTGACTCTCTGTAACTCTGCCTTTCAAATAAATAAATAAATCTCTTAAAAATGCCAAAGAACTGGCCGGCGCCGGATTCTGTCCCGGTTGCCCCTCTTCCAGGTCAGCTCTCTGCTGTGGCCAGGGAGTGCAGTGGAGGATGGCCCAAGTCCTTGGGCCCTGCACCCCATGGGAGGCCAGGATAAGTACTTGGCTCCTGCCATCGGATCAGCGTGGTGCCCCGGCCGCAGCACGCCGGCCGCGGTGGCCATTGGAGGGTGAACCAACGGCAAAGGAAGACCTTCCTCTCTGTCTCTCTCTCTCACTGTCCACTCTGCCTGTCAAAAAAAAAAAAAAAATGCCAAAGAAATAGAACTGAAATAAAAAAAATTGAAAATGTAATTAAATGCAACTAAAGTTATCAAAAGTTGTCTTCACCAAAAGAGCCTAGGTCACCTGTATCCTTTCTTAGTGACACAACGTGTTCCCAGGAACACAGAAAACATTCCCAGTTAAGTTCATGAAGGTACCATAGCTATGGTTTTAAAAGCATTGTTTACATTGTAGTTTGTTATTGGACAGTATCTCATTGTTTCACAACCTAAACTTAAGTATTAAATACTATTTGAAGCTTATCTTCTATTTCAGAAAAAAAGGGTTTCAAAAGGTTGAGAGATGAGACTTCAGCAATGTTAGTCAGTATGTCACCTCAGATAGACTTAATTTTAAAGAGTGTTCTTTATCATTATATACCATGTTATTTTTATTAACACGGAGATCATTCATTATTCTTGAAATTTTCTTTCCTGATTTCTTTTTAAAAATATTTTCTTTATTTATTTGAGAGGCAGAGTTACAAACAGTGAGAGGGAGAGGAGCCAGAAAGGTCTTCCATCCACTATTTCACTCCCCAAATGGCCGCAATGGCCGGAGCTGTGCCAATCTGAAGCCAGGAGCCAGGAGCTTCCTCTGTGTCTCCCACGTGAGTGCAGGGGCCCAAGCACTTGGGCCATCCTCTAGTGCTTTCCCAGGCCGCAGCAGAGAGCTGGATCAGAAGAGGAGCAGCCAGGACTAGAACCAGCGCCCATATGGGATGCCGGCACTGCAGGCAGAGGATTAACTGACTGCATCACAGCGCCAGTCCCTACTGATTTCTAATACACCAAATTCTCCTGACTTTCATTTTACATTCTCTTGCTATCTATCTCTAATTTTTTTTTTATCTTCCTCACAGTTTCCTCTTCTTTTCCTGTCTCTTTAATGTTCATATTCTCAATTTTCCTTATTTATTCTTGCTCTGTGACCCCTTATGTATCCTCTAATCACATTAATTTTTTTTAGATTTATTTATTCATTTGAAAGGCAGAGTTGCAGAGAGAGGAGAGACAGAGAGAGAGAGAAAGAGATCTTCCAACTACTGGTTCACTTCCCAAAAGGCCGCAGTGACCAGGGCTGCTCCAGGCCAAAGACAGGAGCCAGGAGATTCTTCCAGGTTCCCCTGTGGGTACGGGGGCCCGAGGACTTGGGCCATCCTCTGTTGCTTTTCAGATGCACTAGCAGGGAGTTGGATCCAATATGGAGCATGCAGCACTTGAACCAATCGTATGGGATGCTGGTGCTGCAAGTTGTGGCTTAACGTACTGAGCCACAGTGCTGGCCCCCTCATCAATTTTATTAAATTAAAAATAATATATTTTAATTGGCAGCTTGTATATATTTATTATTTACAAGCTGTATTGAAACACACACATATGCATATGTGTACATATTTATAGTGAAATGTCAAGATTGAACTAACTAACATACACAATATATTTTATTTTTGTGTTAAAATTGTTGAATACTAACAGTTTCCTAATTGAGATCCTCCTCTTTTCACATCCTATTCCACTACATATTCCACTAAAAACATTACATACATAAGAAGGCATCATTTAAGTGTTAACACAAAAAAGGAAAAAGATAAATTCTTTCTCTGAATTCCAAGACAATCCTATGAAATTAATATCAGGTGCAAATTCTTAGAAATCTGGGCCATTGATTAGCAGAAGCCAGATATTTTTGTAGTTCTGGAAGCAAGACCTGAAATTACGCCTTAAACACATTGCATAAGACAATTGATGGCCTGCGCCGCAGCTCACTAGGCTAATTCTCCGCCTTGGGGCGCCGGCACACCGGGTTCTAGTCCCGGTCGGGGCGCCAGATTCTGTCCCGGTTGCCCCTCTTCCAGGCCAGCTCTCTGCTGTGGCCAGGGAGTGCAGTGGAGGATGGCCCAAGTGCTTGGGCCCTGCACCCCATGGGAGACCAGGAGAAGTACCTGGCTCCTGCCATCGGATGAGCGCGGTGCGCCCGCCGCAGCACGCCGGCCGCAGCGGCCATTGGAGGGTGAACCAATGGCAAAGGAAGACCTTTCTCTCTGTCTCTCTCTCACTGTCCACTCTGCCTGTCAAAAAAAAAAAAAAAAAAAAAAGACAATTGATAAGATGCTTTTTCTGCTACCTGAATGGTAGAAAAAAACCTCCTGTGGTTAGGATGAATGAAATTTCAGAGAAGAAAAAAACTTAAACATGGTTGAATTCCTAAGAAGGAATTAAGAAGTCTGCTTCTTGATTGAATCCTGAAGCATGGGCTAAAAAACAGAAAGTCTAGAAAAGAAAACGGATTTCCAATGGTGTAAGAGACTTGTTCCGTACTCTCGAATTCAACATAGGCTTTATTCCCCCACACCCAGATTACAGTAATAGAAATTACTACAAAATGTATTCCATGCTAGCATTATCTGCAGAGTAGAAGTGGAAGCAAAATGGGTACAGGCAACATGTAACAATATTGTTTCCACCCTCAAACTAAGAGGTGTGGGAAAAGATGTAAATTCGCTACATACTAGAGAACCTAAAGGATCCTGGCATTGCCAATGAGAAGAAAGTAGAAAGATTTGCACGATCTCTTGAAGTTGAAGACATCTTTGCAAAACGAACCACAATTAGAAGCTGCTGATGGAAGGTGTGTTAAACCACATCTCAGCAAACAGCAAAGGAGGAAAGAGGAATTCAGCTGACCAAGCAAACACTGCACACTGATCCAGTACAAGCCTTCCCACAAATAGCATCTCTCAACATGGCTAAAGGGAGATGAGGACAACACTAAATCTACAAGAGATCTTTCCAAGGAGGCTTAGCTTCCTGCACGTTCGTTAGGTGGCTCTGTTGATCTTGACTGTGCTGGCTCCTATGTCTGGATGTGGACTGGCTGTTGACTTGACCTAGTGTGGTCTTGACTGCAATGAAATAGATGTCGCAGTTCTGTTCTCCTCTAAGAGGCTAGCTGAGGCATATTCTCAGGACAGTTGGTGTAAAAGTCAGAGATGCGTCTGGCGTTGTGGCAAAGCAGGTTAATTTTCTGCTTACAATGCCAGCATCCCACATTGGAGTGCCAATTCGAGTAATGCAACTCCATTTCTAATTCAGTTCTCTGCTCATGCACCTGAGAAAGCAGTGGATTATGGCCCAGGTGCTTAGGCCTCTGCAACTCACATGGAGGTCTAGAATGGAGCTCCAGGCTTCAGTCTGGTTCATCCCTGGCTGTTGTAGTCATTTGGGGGCTGAATCAGTGGATGGAAGATCTCTCGCTCTCGCTCTCTTTCAAATAAATAACTACATAAACAAATAAATAAATAAAGTTAAAAAAAAAGAGTAACAGGAAGCGAAGCTCATGTGCTCAGCAAGCATCACTTATGCTAACATCTCTTTGACCAAAACACATCCTGTTGCTAGACTCAGAATCAAGGTGGAGGAAAAATGGACTCCATCTCTTAGAGAGAACTGAGAAGTCAATGGCTTATGCGTAGGTGGTAGGGAGAAGACTACAGGATATGGTGGGACACTAGAATTCTTAAAGCACTCAATTTACCACAGGAGGGAAAAAAAGTGGGAGAAAGAACCTGGAGGAACTTCAAGAAGTGATGGCAAATAGAGCCTCAATTAAGGAATAACAGTAAAAAAGAACAATGTGAATTCTCAGATGCAGAGATCAAAACCTTAATTCCTACCTCCCATTAGAAATCTAGATAGGGAAGAAATCCTCAGAACCATTTAGTTCACTCTTAATTACACACCCATTAGAAGAAAGTTCATATCCTCTATCTCCCTCAGACGCTAGTGTTTAAAAGTACTTATTGTTGAGCCTAGGGTGATTACTGACACCACAAACAAGAGTGTCAACAACAGGAGTCACTGTGCACTTACTCCCCATGTAGGATCTCTGTCCTTAATGTGTTGTACAATGTGAATTAATGCTATAACTAGTACTCAAACAATACTTTACATTTTTTGTTTCTGTGTGGGTGCAAACTATCGAAATCTTTACTTAATATATACTAAGTTGATCTTCTGTATATAAAGATAATTGAAAATGAATCTTGATTTGAATGGAATGAGAGAGGGAGTGGGAGATGGGAGGGTTGCTGGTGAGAGGGAAGCCACTGTAATCCAAAAGCTGTACTTTGGAAATTTATATTTATTAAATAAAAGTTTTTAAAAAAAGTACTTATTGTCAATTTTTCCTGAACATTAAACTGTCATTACTTGTTTCCTTTAAGTACATTCTTTTCTCTGCTAAACTGGAAGAAAAAAAAAAAAAAAGCAGGTCTGCAATCCTCCACTGGCTTACAAACACATTTCCTTTCCTGATTAGCTACATCAATTTTAACCATTCTATTTCCCAGACATATTTGTTTCCAAAACTTTGATCTTCCATGTAGACTTACTTAATACACCATTCTTCTCCTCAAATCTCTTTTAGGTAGGAGAAAAATGAATCTCAGTGTACTAATAAGAACCTGATCACTACTCAAGAAGTTGAAAGATGACTTCCATGCTTGCCTGACTGACTCTTCTTAGGTAACCCAGGGTCAAATGAACATATTAGCAGTTTCATCACCAGGCGGTTTATAAATCTTGGGATCCACTCTGGTTCCTGGATCCTTTATGGCTGTTTTATGTCCAGGCCTGCACTCTTCTTTTTAACTAAGATCATGTTTCCTGAAATGAGGGATCATCTTTTACTAATTAAGAGTGAAAGAAAACTTAACCTTCTATTTTCAAATCCCAGTTCATTTACAAACAGCCATGAACTTCATGCTGAATTACCTGTTCTACAACCCAAATCCTAAAACAAAATAAAGGCTATGTTAATTTTTCTAGAATACTGCTTTCTTTGGAATGTCTACTCTGAACAATTGTAGAAACACCTCTTTCCTCATTTTTTTAAAAGATTTATTTACTTATTTGAAAGGCAGAGTGACAGAAAGGGAAAGACAGACTTATAAAATGGTGCAAAGGCTGGGACTGGGCCAGACTAAAGTAGGAGCCAGAAACCCCATCCGGGTCTCCCACAGGGAGGGCAAAGCCCAAATACGTGGGCTGTCTTGCAATGTTTTCACAGGAACATTGACACGGAACTGGGTCAGAATTGGAGCAGCCAGGACTCAAACCAGCACTCTGAAATGAGATGCCAGAGTCACGGGTAGTACCTTAACCTGCTGCAGCCCAACGCTGGCCCCTTGCTTTCTTCATCTTCTGCAGTGCGGTACCATTCTATGCTTCTTTTTTTCTTCAGTCTCTCCACTCCATTTGAGAAATGAGGGTCCTAAAAAAGCTTTTGCACAAAGAAGGACACGATTAAAAATACAATTGTAATTCAATAAGAAATGTTCCTTAATGGAGATTTACCTGGAATTTTACACTCATGGTAAAGAGTTGGAGAACCTTCCCAAAATACTGTTGGGGAGGAAGCAACAGCAGTGAAGGTGAGATGATTTCTAATAGTGTTTTTAAGAATAAGCCAGCTAAGGAATGGACAGGATGATCCCAAGAGAAATCAGCATGTGCAAAGACATAGAAGCTACAGATATTATGCTTTTTTGTTACATTGTGGGATACATTGATAGATTTTTAAAATATTGGATGATACTGCATTTCTGAAATAAATACGTCTTGGTTGTGTTTCATTATTCCTTTTATCTCATTATTCTCTATGTATTAAGGATTTGATTTCTTAATGTTTGTCAAGGGTCTATCTTCAGAAGAAATGCTAGTCTTTAGTTTCCTTTTCTTGAATTGTCTTTGAGGATTTTTTGTGTTTGGGTAATGTTGGCAAATATTGAGAAGTGTTTCATCCTCTTCTGTTGTCTAGAGGACGATATGCAGTTATTACTCCTAAAATATTTGATTCCCAGTTAACACTGTCTACATCTGGACAATTCTTTATTGGGTTTTCAACTATGGATTAAATCTAATTAATAATTATTAGGCTATTCAGGTTATCTATTTTATCTTGAATGAGTTTGAACACTTGTGGTTTTTGATGGCTTGGTTCATTTCAACTAAGTTGTCAAATTGATGTATTCGAAGTTGTTCAATGTATTGTTTTAGCTTTTAAAAATATGTGTGTTTCTGTAATGTTATTTCCTGTTTGATTCTTTCATTTCTGAAATTGGTAATTTATGTCTTCTCTCTCTCTGTCTCTCTCTGTCTTTGCCTCTGTCTCTCTCTCAATCTTGCTTGAAATTTATCCATTTTATTTAGTTATTCAAAGGAACAGATTTTTAAATTTTAATTTTTCTGTTTTTGATTTGTTTGTTGTTTTTAACGATTTATGTATTCGAAAGGCAAACTGATAGACACAGGGACAGACAGCACGAGAGAGAGAGAGAAAGAGAGAGAGAAAATCTTCCATCTGGTGGCTCATTCTCCAGGGGACAGCAACAGCCAGGAACCAAGAACTTCAAGTACATGAGCCATTCTGCTGCCATCCCAAGTGCATCAGCAGGAAGCTGAATGGGAAGCAGAACAACCCAGCATCAAACCAGCACTCTGATATAGGATGCCAGCATTGCAAATGACCTCTTAACCCGTTGTATCACAACACCAGTACCTATTTGTTTTGAATTACACTAATGTTTGTTCTTTTCTGAATTATTTCTTCTATTCTTTTTTTTTTTAAGTTTATTTTGCTCTTGGATGACTAACCAATGTTAAGTTTGGAAGAAAAAAAATGATAAATTCATTTCATTTGGTGCTACTTAAACTCTGGTCTTTTTTAATTTGCCTGTTATTATTTAGCTTTCCAAATCCAAAACTGTGTGGTCCGGGGAGTCTTCCTTGAATTTTGGTCATATTCAGTAGGAACCACAGAATGGACTTTCATTGACTACTCAATTATCTTGAGTGGTGCTTCTGTTCAAGATGTGGTTTTCTAAATCCTGAGCAGAGTAAGCAAATTCACAAATTACCTGAATTCATAAGGTAGGAGTATTCTGAGGAGGATTGCATACATCTTAACTACAGTGTCATACATTTAACAGTGGGATTTTATCTGTTTAAATATTATTCAGTATAGTGAAAAATGAGAAAGTAGAACAATTATCCATTGTATAGTATTTGTCTTACGGAATCATCATGAAAACTGATGATATGCCAATAGATTTCAAGAGTGGTCCCTTTAGAGTAGAACTAGCCACATTGAGAATTGCTTGAGTCAGCACCGTTCAATAGAACTATCTGCTAGGAGGGAGATAATCTGTACCTATGATATCTAATACAGTAGACACTAGTCACATATTGCTATTGGCTTCCTGAAGTCTGCCTATTTTAGTCCAAAGAATTAAAAGCTTAATCTAATTTAGTATGATTTGAATTTAAATTTTAATTATCATGTGTGTTTAGAAGTTTTGGTGGAAGACAGCATAAATCTAAGGGTATGATATGCCATTTTTGAACATAGCAAAATGCATACAGAGTCAGTTGCTGTGCAAATGAAGACAGAACATGACCTTTGGATACTGATAGCTCTAAACTGAAATTCCAGCACAGTCCACTCTAAAAGATGAGTCATGACAGAAAGCCCGATCGATCCTGCATATTGATAATGTATTTGTTCACTTTAAATGGAAGAGTCTAACTTCATTTTCCTTAAACAGTATTTTATCAACCGAACACATCACTCAAATCTGTTCATACTTTTGAATATTAAATATGTCATCCAAAGGCTAAACCATTCTTCTAGTTTTGTGTCATGAATAAACTTAATTATCTCATAGCTTGATGTTTTCATAAATGTGGTAAATGAAAAATTTCCTTTATAATAGCATTAGAATCTCTTTTTAAAGAGGGCCCTTTTCTCTTGGAAAACTTCAGATCTCCAATTTCTCACTTTGTCTTCAAGGAAATAAAGAAATTCTCAGCCAAATACTTTACTGAAATAAAAATACACTAAACCTCAATATTATTACTATTTATACTTCAAAAAAGAAATGAGATTAATTTGGTAGGATTTGATCCAAAGAGGTAAATATTATCCCAATTTTACAAATGAGGAAAATGAGATACAATGACATTATTTCATTTTCTTAAAGTCAAGCTTCTAGGAAGTGGTGGAGCAGGAAGTAGAAATCAGGAACACTTGACTCCAAAACGTGTGAAATTCCCTTAGACCATTGTGACAGGCAAACTTTAACAGGGTCCAGAGTGATCACTGCCTCCTGGTACTTATAACCTTGTAGAAGTCCCTTCCACTGAGTAACTCATTTCTGAACCGTAGGATACCTTGACATAACATCCCCAGAAGGAGGATGCTTAGTCCAATTTGACAGTTGAAGAAAACGAGAATTACAGAAATAATATGATTTCTGAAACTCATTTATAATTCATTCCAATGAGTAGATAAATAAGGCTCAAATCTAGATTTTCAGGTTTCAGAACTTGAATTCTCTCTACATGTACTAATTCTGAGATCAGATTTACGTTCTCATGATGGGTTGTGAGTTATATTTAAATTCTTTGTCCTTAATATTAATTATTAATTTAATTTTTCCTGATGCTTATTTATCTATTTATTAGAGAAACACACACACACAGAGAGAGAGAGAGAGAGAGAGAAAGAGAGAGAGAGAGATCCCACCCCCTCAAAAGCCAGGAGATGGGAACTTAATCCTAGTCTCCCATGTTGGTGGCAGGGACCCGTTCACTTAAGCCATCACCTGCTGTCTCCCAGGGTTTACATTAGCAGGAAGTTGAAACTGGGAGCAAAGCCAAAACTCAAACCCAGGCACTCTGACATGGAAAATGTGCATCCCAACCAGCATCTTAACCATATCACAATATCAATATAGTCTTAAAATATCAAGTGTTTTGTATGAGTTGCTAAATCCTGCTTTTTCTTCAGTCTCATATGAAACCTGACTTGTAATGTGGTGTCTTCCCATAACAGATCAACAGGCTTCTCCAGGATGGTCATGAGGCAATTGTTACCCACACTATATGCCTTGCCACTCCTGATGTTTCATCCCAAAAAAACAAATCATGAATATCTTTAAAATATTTTAATCTAATTATTCACTGTTTATTCAAAGTAAAAATATGTAAATGGCCTAAAAGGTTAAAAACAGGACACCTTTGGAATTATGTGTTGTAAATATATGTAAGGGAAGGTTATGAAACTATAAACAGTGCTTTAGTAAAAATATGTTGCATAGAATAGTGTTCTATTAAATATTGAACTTGTTTCTTTGACTAAATTATCTATTTAACATATTAATATATAATACATTTAAATGTTATTAGTATATGACATTTTCACTTATATTTCATTTATATTCATTTTATTAATATATTAGATATGTATTTGTCCAGACATATTACAAATAGCATTATGTACTGTGATGTTGTTTTTGCTAAGAATTACACATACATATAAAAATATGGGTGGAAAATATAAGGCTGACAGTGAGTATAAATATTACAGCTTCCTTAATGTTTTCTTTTCTGTGCTCATCTATCTTTTTTGAAATTTTTGAAGAATTGTTATTACCTGTGTTATTAGACAAAATAGCATAAAACCAAAAAGCAATCTGTATAAAAAAGTGAGATGGGCATTGTGTCATAGTGGGCTATGCTACTGCTTGGGCTAGCAGGACCCCATATCTGAGTGCTTGAGATCAAGTTCCATATTGCCTTCAATCCAGCTCCTGGAGGGAGCAGATGATGGTGTCGATACTTTGAGTCCTGCCACCTGTGTTGGAGACATAGAGCTCCGGGCCTCTGGTTCTGGCCTGGTCCATTCCTGGCTTTTTGCAGGCATTTGGGAAGTAAACTAGCAGATGGGAGGTCTCTCTGTCTCCTCCTCTCTCTGTGTCACTTCCAAATAAACAAATAAATACAATTTTAAAAAAGGAAGAACAAAAGGAGAACTTAACCTTGGTTTATGTCTTGATGCTGCTCTGGTTTCTCACACAATTTCTAGCATGACTCCTCTTCCCATTTGTTTGCACAGAAAACAGTAAACACTTAGTTGCAATGAAAAACAAAGACTATTTTCCAACTAAATAGAGTGTACCTTCATTTGAAACTTACTGTATCCTGTGTGAGGAGACCAACCAAACACAGTCCCCTCGATGAACAGTGGTAGGCACATGTGGATGGTTAAAACTCCACGAACTCTTTCACCATCTGCTTCACAGGAGGACTTTTAGAAACATCAATGGAAAATTATGCTTCAGGGCTTTCTCAATCTTCCAAGAAATCTCCTGGGGATGGAGTCGAACCTGGAGAAAATTTCTTCCCGATAGACCCTCTTGGAAGGGAAGCTTGTAAGAGACAATATTGCAAGCCAGTTGGAGTCAAAGTATAATCCCCCATAATATGACACCAAGGCCCTGAATCTCGACCACCGGTCAGGAGGGCCACTAGCAAGGGAAATCCATGGGAGTGCCATTTCCCTGGCAACTGAAAATACTGAATTGGAGTTGCTCGGTAGGAAGGACACAGCAAAGGCAAAGTGAGGTGAGTGTTCCAGGGCTGGAGGAGAGCTACTCTCATGTTCAAAACCATGTGTTCCTGAAACTAGAAGCAGGCACTGAACTTCTCTGAACCAGGCCACGTACAATCAGTTCAGTGTGTGTTCAGAGTCTAGGTGCACATTTGTGAATATCTACTTTTGCTTTTTGCCCCCTACCTCCTTTTAACTTACGACTCCTCAAGGCTATAGAACATTGAAATTGGGTTTTCAATTGATGTGGTTAAGGAGAAGGAAAAAACACTACTTTAATTATATTAGAAATCTAGGCAGAACTTTTTTTTTTAACTGGTCCTTTCTTCAACTTTTGTAAGCCAGATGTTTCTTCAGTAACCCTCATGAAATTGTGCATCATACGCAGATCTGCTTGTCTACAACAAGATTTCTTTTGCTTTTTATTTTGCATTTTGGCTGGAGACAGTAACCTACGAGCAATCTCAACACATAAGAATGAGAAGCTACCTCTGTTTTGATGCTTTTCCCCTAAATGATCTAAGCAAACAGGGCTATGGCAAAGAGTATATCTTTCCAAGGCCAACTTGGTAGCAGGCCACCTCAATGCTATCAATTTTGCATTCCCAGCTGGTGTCCCTGTGTAGTTTTAATAGAAGGTCCTGTATATGGCCCTTACAAACTCCCCACTGCTTGCTGAGGTGGATTAAAAGATGCAAACTCACTGAAATATGCCAAAGAATATAATGGTCTGTACAGAAGATCTGGCTGTGTCAGCCAACAAAAGGTTCCAGCTGTGGCAGCCGTGTGGAACAAAGGGAACTCTTGGCTTAATGTGGAGTACATGCCTCTGACGTTCCAGTTCAGGCAAGAAATAAATAAAGCTATTACAAAGCCCTTGACCAGATGTGTCTGACATAGTCTAAAACGTGTTTGCACAGAAACTTTGCTATCAACGTGGCTCCTCCTTATAGCAATGGACATCTGTTCCTAAAGCTAATGGGGAAGTGGGGGTACAGTCCACAATCACAGTACAGACCTAGCCTGGCTGGCTTCTTCGAACTTTTTCCTAGTTGCTGTTGTTCACATTAATCAGTCATATGTAGGTCAATGATTTATTTAACACAGAATCTAAATGCTTCTGTGTCGTGGACTCAAACACTATCCAATAGTCAAAGACTTGAAAAATTCCATTTGTTTTCCAGGAGCAGTTGTGCACATTCCCCATAGATAACTTGACACTGTTATGCCCGGTCACAGTTTACATCTGTCTTTGACTTATATTGTTCCTAAGGTTGGCTATTGATCATTGTTCTCACATGAATCCTTCATTACTCTAATTGGAACCATTTATAAACACATTCCTTGGACAGATGACAAAAGGATCCATGATGGACAACTTCTTATTCAAAACAGATGCCCAATATGTAAATCAAAAGCTGCTAAAGATTGTATTGAGCTGAGAACAATTATACAAGGTTCTAGCCTGTTGTGAATTAAAATGACTGCATTAGAGCTTAAGGGATTTGTAAAGGGAGTCTTTCTTTTCAAGAATGCCAGCTCAAATTCAGCTCAGGTCATTGACAAGTAATATCATGTGAAAATAATGTAAAACAAATCTATGCTCTCAACTTTATTGTTAATAGACAGATAATGCCTTCAAAAAGCACTATTCACTTCCCGATCCTTTGGTTGTCATATTTGAAAGCCCAAAGACTGAAAGGACTAAACTAAATTAAGGAACTACTTAAAATTGATTTCAAATTTCAGATTAGAACTTAGGAACTTTCCATGATTTTAGTCACATTATAAGACATTTCTCTTTAAAGTACTCCATTGCTGTTTATATGTTTACCCTGTTTTTCCTGGTTTTTATCTGAAAAATGAGATCAAATGAAAAATCAAAGCTGAGTAACCCTTTTGCAGGACTTCAGAAATAGTGATACTAATTAACTCTTTGTTGTATGTCAATTATTGTTTTAACTCCTGTAACTGCTGTAATTCCATGAGATAAGAATTATTGTCCTCATCACAAAGAAAACTAAATTCAGTGAGGTTAAATACATTTTACTCAGTGTCACACAGCCCATATTCAAACATGGAATATCCAATTCAAATTACTATAATTTCCTGATAAAAGGCACATGGAATACCAATATTTAGTCAAGTGCATTAATGTTGGTTACTACTCTATAATCTCAGGTAATTGCAAACATGAAGTAGAGTAAATTACATTAGATTAGATAGACTAAATTTATTGAAAGTCTCCATTACCTCCTATACCTACAGTTTCCCATTTAATGTCAAAGTTTTAAAGACATCTTATTATGATTATTTTTATTAAGATTGATTTGATTAGCCCCATTTGTCTTAACGAGAAGACATTGGCACAAAGATACTAAGAGAAAGAACTAAATTTTCAGGTCCTTTTACATCATTCCAAAATACACAGCAGGACTTCAATAAAGTAAGTTTTGGGTGCAACTGATGTCTGCCTGACTCTCATTTCAAAAGTAAATTATACATATGGAATCAGTATCTCTTGTAATATAAAAAGTCAGTGATTCTGAGACTTAAAATGTTTATATTTGACTTCACGTATGTGTGGATGTGAGAGAGAGATAAAAGAGGATTTTGCCCAGAGCTCAATTCCAAGAGTGAAACTGGAGTTACTGTCTGAATTATATTTGTCTTTTGAGGGTCTATCTGGGTTTGCAACATCTGTCTCACTTCCAGTCTTTTCATCCACAGTGAGTAGGAAAGAGGGAAGTGGGGAAGAAAACAAACTTGGAAATACAGAACATAGGAAATAATTGGAGTTGATTTTTAAAAATCAATATATTTGATTTGATAGATCTGATTATGTAACATCATTTCTGTCATTATCCATGTAGCCTATTTATATGCATAAAAACCTCTGTGACAGAGTGCCTCCAGGATTCAAGGAAAGAAAAAAAAAAATAAAAGGGCACAATCTATCTCCATCCTTATTTCTTCCATTTAACTTCTCTCCCTTTTCTTTTTCTTTTTCTTTTTTTTCAGTTCACTTGCCCCCTGATCCTAATTCAATAATGTATCTGAGACATACCCTTTGGGCACCAAGAATTATTCTCTCCACCATCTGTATGCATGATTACATTTCTATCATCTGTATTCCTAAAGGCTGAGTCCTTAAGATCGAACTGTGCTCATTCATTCATTGTACACTCAGGTTTTGTCATCATCTACTGCATGCTAAGCCCTGGGCTTGCTTACTTACTAATGAGGTCCAAACACCTGCTCTCAAAGAGCTCAAGTGGTCAAGAAGATAGGAAAGAGCCACGTTCAAAGAAACAACTGAAATCAACAGAAAAAAATGCCATTTTTGATGCATAACCCTAGAAGAGAGAAACATCATCAAGAAAGCCTTGGAGGGAGAGGTGATGCTTAAAATAAAAGTGGAGGAATTTACCAAGCATGTGAAGGAAGGGAATGCATTGCAGATAGTCATAGTGAATGTACAATGTCTTTTTTGGATGGCTCCTCCTCTTTAAGATAATAATTCAATATAAAATACGGATTCCTAAAGATACTATGTAACTTAGAATATGCATTTGGAAAGACCATTCCCAAGGTACTGGTACAATTAAGTGCATTAACTATAAAATACTTACAATTAACTCATCATCTTCAGTTTAGGAATGTAAACAATGACAACTCTTGGATTAAGTTTGCAGTGTTCACAGTAACATGCAGTGCATTTCCTTTCTCTCGCCCTCTACAGTGAGATTAAGTGAAAATTCAGTATTGCAATTAATTATGTCTGGCTTTGGAATTGCTACATTTAGTGTCTCAGTCTGTTATAGGATCAGGTCTATACTAGCTTTTTTTAACTTCTACTATCATGATGGATATGCCCCTTACCAGAAGAGATTATGCCTAATACCCCTTGCTACTCCACACAAGGCCTCAAACCATTTCAATGAAACATTTCTGTTTAACATGAAAAATCAAATTAAAGAAAGAGAAAATAAAATTAAGTAAATTGGTATTTATGGAGTACTTACTAGATACCAGACAATGTGGCCAGCATATTCAGTTACATTGAGATGCGTGAAGTAGCATGAAACAAAGGCTTTAGAGATATACAAATTGGTCTCAAGTCTATTTTAGAAGATCTCTTTAGGGCTAGTGTTGTGGTACAGCAGGGTTGGGCTGTTGTTTAGGATTCCAGCACACCATATTGTAGTGCCAGTTCAGTTCTGGCTGCTCCACTTCTGATCCAGACTCCTACTAATGCATCTGGGAAAGCAGTGGCAGATAGTCCAAGTTCTTGGGCCCCTGCCAACCATGTGGGAGGCCCAGATGGAGCTCCTGGCTCCTGGTTCCTGGCTCCTGGCTTTGGCCTGGCCCAGCCTTGGCTGTTATAGCCATTAGGGGAGTGAACAAACATGGATGACCTCTCTCTCTCTCTCTCTTCCTTTTAGATAAACAAAATAAAGCTGTAAAAATGATCTCTTCACCACTTGAGACCTCATCTTTCAAATATATAAAATAGGGTTGTGGATGGTATCTGCTATATGAGATTTTGATAAAGTGTAAGTGAAATAACCCATGTAATAATATCTATATAAATATATGCCTAAAAGTTAAATGATGCTAGATCATGAATAGTTGTATTTATTACTGTGTTCTCAGTGATACCGCAAATCATAACACACAAACTAGACTCAGCCACAGTGCTGTTTGCTACATGATGTCTTAAAAAACCTCTTAGCCTTCGGATGACCCACACATCTGCTGCTGAAGCCTCTTCCCTTGCAAGACAAGGACTAATGTCCAGATCACTCCAAGGACTCTCTCAGACTGGCAAGTGGGGTAGTAGTTTAGATGCTGCATGGGATGCCTGCATCCCATGAGGGAATGCCTGGATTCAGGTGCTGGCTCTGCTCCCTTTTCAAGCCTCCTGCGTATCACCCTGGAAGCCATGGGTAAGGACTCAAGTATTTGGGTCCCTCCTACCCAGGAGGGAATGCAAACTGCATTCCAGATTCCTGACTTCAGCCTGGACCAGCCTCAGCTGTTGTGGACATTTCAGAAGACATTGTTGCTGAATAAATTATCTTATTGAAGACTCAGTGTAAAACACTGAGGAAATAAGGCACAGCTCATACATTTGTGAAAATCAGGGCTAATGAGGGCCAGCACTGTGGTATAGTGGGTTAAGCTGCCGCCTGTGGTGCTGGCATCCCATATGGGTGCCAGTTTCAGTCCTGGCTGCTCCACTTCTGAGCCAGCTCTCTGCTAATGGCCTGGGAAAACAATAGAGGATGGCCCAAGTGCTTGGGCTCCTGTACCCACGTGGGAGACCTGTAAGAAATTCCTGGCTCCTAGTTTCAGATGGGCTCAGCTCTGGCCATTGTGGCCATGGAGTAGTGCACCAGAGGATAGAAGACTTTTCTCTCTGTCTCTTCCTCTCTCTGTCTGTG
Organism: Oryctolagus cuniculus; assembly: GCF_051225735.1. Taxonomy (NCBI): domain Eukaryota; kingdom Metazoa; phylum Chordata; class Mammalia; order Lagomorpha; family Leporidae; genus Oryctolagus; species Oryctolagus cuniculus. Next base: position 32,105,908 of record NC_142877.1, read on the forward strand.
ACTCTGCCTCTAAATAAATAAATAAGTCTTTAAAAAGAAAAAGAAAATCAGGGCTAAATGTAGAGACTGGTCTAACAAATGGTAAAGAAACAGTAGAATATATTATAGTAAGCATTTTCATGGAATTAGCTGTAAGGATTGAAGATGAAAATTCCTGCATTTCATGGGTGGATCAATAAAGCTGACACATCCCATCTCTCTGATAGTAGCAGATGGATGAGGACTTGCTAGGATGTTCTAGAGTGGAAGGTGTTGAGAAAGGGGAAAGGAAGGACATTCCATACAAAATGTGCCATGATTTAGATATTGTTTTACCTTCAGAGCCCATGGGTGGAGGGCTTGTCCTCAGTGTGGATGGTTTTTTGTTTGTTTGTTTTTAGAGAAAGAGGGATAGAGAGAGCAAGATCTTCCATGCACCAGTTCACTTCCAAAATTGTTGCAATAACTAGGGTTGGTCTAGGCTGAAGCCAGGACCCAGGAGCTTCTTCCAAGTCTCCCATGTGGGTGCAGGGGCCCAAATCTTCCACTGCATTCCCAGAAACATCAGCAGAGAGCTGTATTAGAAGTGGAGCAGCTGGGACAGAAACTGGAGACCACTGGGGTACAGGGATTGTAGGCAGTGGTCTAACCTAGTATGCTACAACACCAGCCCCAGTGTGGGAGGTTTTGAGGTGATGGAATCTTTATGAAGTACGAGTTAATACTGGTCTCTTGGATTAAGTTTGTTCAGTCAAGAGGGATGATGTAAAATAGCATGAGCAAACTTGAGCCCTGAATGTCTATGGCTTCATGTTTTGCCATGGGAACAACCATGTGATGCTGTGCATCATGAGGTCTTCACCTGAGTTCAGCCAAAGCTAGCACTATAATCTTTTTTTTAAAATATATATTTATTTTATTTGAAAGTCAGAGTTACACAGAGAGAAAAGGAAAGACAGAGAGAGAGAGGGAGGTCTTCCATCCGATGGTTCTCTCTCCAGTTGGCCACAATGGCCAGAGCTCCACTGATCCAAAGCCAGGAGCCAGGAGCTTCCTCCAGTCTCCCACGTGGGTGCAGGGGCCCAAGGACTTGGGCCATCCTCCACTGCTTTCCCAAGCTATAGCAGAGAACTGGATCAGAGGTAGAGCAGCCGGGACTAGAACCGGTGTCCATATGGGATGCCGATGCTTCAGGCCAGGGCGTTAACCTGCTGCGCCATAGTGCTGACCCCAACACTATAATCTTGAGTCTCTGAAATTGTGGGCTAAATCATCTTCCCTTCTTTAGGAAGTAAAAACAAACAACAAACAAACAAAAACTCAGTGAGCTACCTCAATAAACATTAATTTTCTATTCTTATCTTTTCAGGGCTGGTGGAGTGTTTGCCAAATTGAGTCTGGATTTGACCGGGTATGGCTCAGAGCTACAGGCTGAATACAGGTCAGCTTTAGCTATGTGTCACCCTCCTTGTCCCAGTCAGTGGCTACTGAGACCTATACTTCTCATGACAACACAGTAGATCTGAAAGTTAAAACTGCATATACCTGGACAAGCAGGTTTCAAGCATCTGCTTCAGTCACATCTGCTCACAGCCCATTGACCAAAGGTTGAGTTAAAAGTCAAGGCAAAGGGCCGGTGCTGTGGTGCAGTGGATTAAAGCCCTGTCCTGAAGCACCGGCATCCCATATGGACACCGGTTCTAGTCCCAGCTACTCCTCTTCTGATCTACTGCCATGGCCTGGGATAGCAGTAGAACATGACCCAAGTCCTTGGGCCCCTGCACCCACATGGGAGACCTGGAAGAAGCTCTTGGCTCCTGACTTCAGATCAGCACTGCTCCAGCCGTTGCAGCCATTTGGGGAGTGAACCAGCAGAGAGAAGACCTCTCTCTCTGTCTCTACCTCTCTCTCTTTCAAATAAATAAAATAAATTAAAAAAAAAAAAGTCAAGGCAAACACTTGTGGAAAATGAGCATATGTTTGTGAAAACATCATTCAGAATACCACGGTAGTTATTTTGACTTAGTGCTTTAATCAGTTTTTAAAATATGCACAAATCATCTACATTATCAAATACTTTTAAAAACTATACAACTGGCTAATTTGGAGTTTGCCTGAAGAAAGGGGGAAGACTCAAATAATCTCTATCTGCATAACCATGAAATAACAATGAATAACCACACCAAAAGATGGACAAGTGATGATCGTGAATAATAGATTAAGTAAAGAATTCATAGTTCTAAAGATTTTTGCTTCATGTTACATGAGAAACATTTTTACTGTGTGTTATGAAAACTTAAAAGAAATGGAAGTCTCTAGTTTTCTCTGTGTTTGTGGCAATTTGAGGCAATTAGTTTTCCATTTGTTTTAAATTTAATATTTATATATCTGTTCAGGCCCTTTTGCACCCTTTGGTTTTGCCCAATAATTTAGTTACTCTCTCAAAAGATATGTACTGAATGCCTACTATGCACCAGGCTCTGTGCTAGTTATTGAAGAAACATCTGTGGTTATAAGAGTTTTCCAAATTGGAAACTTCTAAGACATGAATAAAAAAATTGATTCCTTAATTTCAACAAAGCCTTAAAGGGCAAAAAGCAATTTGGAAACAGATTATGTTGTGAGCAGAAGAAATACCTTACTCTGTCACCCAACTCAAGTTTGTGTCTCTCTGCGAAGTCAGGATTCATTGTGAGTCATCCAATCAAATCAACTACAGAAGTCCCAGCCCAGAGGTACCCAGAGGTGAATGTGCCTCCTGAAAATCATTAGTAAGGGCAAACCTATGCAATGCAAATGGCAAATCCTTAATCCAATAGACTATACCTATCCGGTAATTCAAGCAATCAAGCAACATACTTAATACATTACCTCTCTTATTAGAAAAGTAGGCAAAATGACCTAAGTTAACAATTAATCATAATAATTAATAATACCAAGGATTGCTAGTAGATTAAGTAGTTACAGGAATAGTGAGAAGTTAACAAACCAGTTCAAGGAGATGAGTGGAGAGATAACAGGGGCGGGGCTGCTCTGCAGATCACTGAGGTTTCTTGTCATTGCAGTGAGCTCTTCCTTCTTCTTATCAACTGTGCAGCACTCTCCTCCGGCCTTGGCCTCGGGTGCAGAATGTCCAGGAACTTCTGGGCAGTTGCCAGGTTAGTGGGCCTCACTCAGCTTCATGGAATGAAGGGCAGAGGGGTTCACATTGCTGTCTGAGACTGTTCCTCTTTATATGTGCACCCTTAAGTTGTTTTGTCTCAAGTTATAAGTTGTTTTTCCAGTCTTATCGGGGCATGAGCCTGCACGAATCCCATCATTGTATCAGTTTTATCTATATTTGCAGATGTGGAACTTAAACTCTAAAATCAACGTATTTTTCTGATTTTTATGTAAAGACATAGAGCAGTTCAAATATCTTGCTTTAAAACGAATTCCAAAAGCAAAATGGAGTTAAGGAAGTAAAACGAAGTAGATTTTACCAGTTTGTGAAATGTTCTGAACAGGTTACCTACAACCCTAAACACACTTCACGTATACACGTTTAGGACATTTGGGGAACACTGAATGAAATAAAAATGAGATCTAAATGGGTACCTACTGCTTCAAGTGTGTTGCTTAAAAGAGCAGGCATGTCGCATAGCTTGGTGCACTTTAAAACTTTTAATTAGGTTTTTAGAATTCTTTTAATTTGTCGCTTCTAGTGAAACAAGTTAATCAGTAAGTAGTCATTGATTTTCAGGTCTTGTGCTCTTGAAGCAATTTCTGCACACCTCAGTTTGAGGCTAGAATGATTACACTTAGAAAGTCTGCAAACTAAAGCCGCTCACGGCGGACTTGTGCTACTGATTTGCAAGCATGCTGGCTCTGGGTGAAAACGGCGTCATTTCTCTCCATTATAAAATCCATCAAAAAGATGGTACACAGGAGACCCAGTTCATGTGTACAAAGACACACAGAATTAAAGGGCTGCTTAATTAATTGCTGGATTAGAATGGAATAATCTCAAAAGCCACATTGGGATGCTGAGCTGCTTTCTACTACATTTTTTTCTTTAGTTTCAATTCAGCATCAGCCACCTAACGACAATTAGTGAAGGCATGGAAGTTTGCACCTTCCCTTTAGACCTTCTGTTGGTTTCTATCTTGTCGTTAAGCTCAGAGCTCCTTTTCAGCAAGAAGTGGTGAGGGTTGGTACAGAGTCTCCCAGGACCGTGATTAATGGTGTGCCTTCATTATCTATCATTTTACCACCTTGAACCCGCAACCTGACTTTAAGTGCACCCTATAAGCACACACCCCATGGTGCGTCTCTGCAAGTTTCACCAGAAAAGACTTCATTTCTCCTCTAATTACCATCACAACAGTTTCCATTATGGTTTGGCCCTAGTAATTTAGTTATATTTATGCTGCTACAATGCACCAAATAGATAATAATGAATACTGATGCAACCCTTAGGTTGAAACAAACTATAATTATGCAGACTTAATGAAGTTACCAGAAAAGGCAGTATGTAAAAAACATACTCAGATTAAGAAAATACACACATACACACACACACACACACACACACTGAACGTTTCACATTCCCAAAGCTCTGCATTAAGCTGAGAAATTCCTGGAGCCTTGAACATGTGCTGTTCATATCTCTTCTTGCTTTCTGGTCTGTGATTTCTGAACTTACACAGTCATAAACCAGACTTTCAGCTTACTCTTCCCAGTGCTAACTGTATTTGTCAAATGAAGACAAACAGCTGCATAATTTACGTAGTGAATTAAAAGGACTACTCACTTGGTAATCCATTTTAGTACTAAATATAATAAATAAAAATTTAAAAACATTGAGTTTGGTCAAGATACTGGTAATGATATCCATTAGATGAAACAGGACCGATGGCTGGTGTTCCTTAAAATAGTTGCTAACAAAGTCACTGCACCTGCAAACTAAAGTTATATCCAGCTAGCAGTTCATGAAAAATGAAATTGAATCAGAAGTTGCATTTGTGCAAGTTGATGCTTAGCAAGCAGTGTGTGGAAGGGAAAAGCAAAACGATGGGGAGAATGGTTGTACCATGTTAACAATAGAAGTGTTTCTTTGGAAAAATTTAGGTGAACTCTGGAACCAGGAAAACAGGACTGAAAGAATAATACACACCTAAGTATTCAGTGTTAAACCTCCCTTTTTAACAGAGATAAGATGTAGAAAATAGTACATACAAGTGCCTCAGTATTTCACTGACGTTTTTACTTTTATCCTGGAACTTTTCCTATTTTTTTATTTTTTTAAAGATTTATTTATTTATTTATTTTTGAAAATCAAATTTACAGAGAGAGAAGGAGAAGCAGAGAGAGAGAGAGAGGTCTTGCATCCACTGGTTCACTCCCCAATTGGCCAGAGTGGCCAGAGATATGCCGATCCAAAGCCAGGAGACAGGAGCTTCTTCCCAGTCTTCAATGAGGTGTAGGGGCCCAAGGACTTGGGCCATCTTCTACTGCTTTCCCAGGTCACAGCAGAAAGGTGGATCAGAAGTGGAGCAGCTGGGACATGAACCAGCGACCATATGGGATGCTGGTACTGCAGGCCACGGCTTTACCTACTCCTCCACAGCGCCAGATCCAACTTTTCCTATTTTTTGCTTTTTCCTTAGTAACCACCTGAGGAAAATGGAGAAGCAAGAAGAAAGTGGCTTCCGTGGCTGGGCTGCCCCTCTGGAAAGAGGGAGGAGGAAGTCCTCTGGGCTTCCTATTTCTCACCTCTTATCTAATAGAATTTCTTGTCAACTTAAAAAACAATCCTATATATCGTCTATTGCATGGAATAACTTGTACAGTTATCAATTTCTAAGAAGGATGATATCATTAATACAGAGCCAAGTCCCTGTAATAAAAATCCCCTTAATAGTTTAGGGGTCATGTTAAACTATCTATGGCTATTCAGACCCAACTGGTTTAAATTCCAAAAGATCCTTTAGAGAGATTTCTCTCATTCTCTTCATTGTTGAATAGTTCTCAACTATTTCATGCCTCAGTAGGCCCACATTCCTATTTTAAGTACATATCTGGGTAGCAGATTAAGAGAAAAAGGATAGAGGCAAAACAATTTGCCAAAAGTACTTTTTTTTTTTGACAATTTTCACCCCATTTCTTCACCAAGGCCTAACTAGGAATACATCCTGGCCAACCTGCACTTTTTATGCACGCTCATGTATTTCATAGCTACATTATGCACCCTCTCTTATCTCTACTACTTCTTTGATCCATTAAGTAGCCTTTTCTCTTCCCCAGGTGAGCTAGCTTATTAACCAGGGAGCAATTATTCATCTGGGAGTCGTTTCAGTATCTCATATTAAGAAGTGAAGCTGCTGTGTTTTGCTTCACCTGCTATCCTCCTTTCTATCTTTGTAATTGGATTTCCTGATGAGAATGAAGCTGCAGTGAGGACAGATGTTCTTAAAATTAAAAAAGGAAAAAAGGCTAAGGACCAGGGAAAGCATATAAACTTAAGGATGATTTGTGTTGTTAAAAATCAAGTTCGCGTGCTTTGGATTTCATACACGTTTCTGATTAAAATAAGCCAAGATGAACCTTTGACTCCAACAAACTTCATTTTCCATAGCACAGAAGAGATGAGGTGGGCATGCAGGGGATGTGCCTCATGACACTTGGCAGGTATTTTCTTCAGCTAGTTCTACAGGTATCTGGGCCTCTGCAGAGAAGTATTGCTGCTGTACTCACCCAAGGAGTTATATTAAAGAGAAGTCTTTAGCTAGAGAGTTGAGAAGTGTCAGTTCTTTATTCATTTTAAATGTTCTGATTTTGGCTCAAATAGGAGGCATGTGTCCCCAGTTAGATTCTGGATGCTATACCATAAGTACAATAAAATACAGTAAAATGAAGTAAACTGAAAAATGAAACTGAACAAAAGACCTCTTGTGATCTCCCAATCACAAGGTTTAGGTAAGGCTCAAGGATTAATCTTCACCCATACACGTTGGTTCCATCCATCAGTTTTATCATGAAGTTGGCTTAAAACTGAGGATACATCTTGTCTTTCACTACATGTGATGGATTCCAGATGTTCAGATTAAATAATGGTGCTCCCCTGTAGACATAATGGACCATAGCAGCAACGTAACTAGGCAAAATGAGCAAACCAGGCCCTGCAAATGATCTTAATTATTTCAACTAGGAGAGAACAGAAAAGCACTGGGTAATACAACAAACAGCTCTTTGAAAGAGCAAACGAAAAGCCCTGGTAATTTACATTTAAGTCCAACCCGCTCCCTGCAAAGTATAATGTGTGTGGAATAATACAGGAAGAAATCTAGCACTATACCATTTTCATAATTGGTATTCTATGTCAAGTCTCCAGCAGCAAGAAGCATATAAATCATAATGTTAATATTGCTTTTCACTTTTTAATGGTATTTTACACAGTATTATTGCTGGAAATATGAAGGTGTTTTTATATCATTCAAGATATATTTCTTGTGCTTCCAGCACTAGAAAAAGCAGTGAAAAATGTCATAACTTGGATGAGTCAGATTTATATAGCATATACACTCATATACATTTAAACGTATATACACACACATATGCAGATGTATGGAAACAAACATATATCTTTATTTTTACTTTCCATGATTAAGAGAAAGTACAGCTTATGTTCTACTTGGCATAATACTTCCTAAATACAGGCTTCCAGGCACTGGAAAATGGAGTAAAATTGAAGTCTCTGTCAATGCTGGTCAGAAGGTGAGTTCTATCCTTGCAATCTTTTGTGGGTCTCTACTAAGCCGTAAATTAATCTGTCCGAGTCATTGACACTGATCCACAAAGCACAGGTGGCAGTCTCTTTTCATACACACCAAAGAGAGTGAGATAAAAATAAATTGTGCTGCCATTAAAAACATGCCAAAATAATATTTTTCCCATCTGCTAAGTCCAACCCCTGTGGTAAGCGAACTAACAGGTTTCTACACTCAGACTCGATGAACAGACACCACAAGCAATTCATTAACAGTAACATGACAGGAGTCAATTGGATTTCTCACTTCTAGACATTAATCAAAGCTAAAAACAGAATGTGCACCCTGTGTAACACTCAGGCTTGTGGGTCTTCAGATGTGGCTGCTCCCAAGTCATTTTCTATCTAAATATTTACAACAAAGTTAGTCTGTTGAGCAGACCTATCAAGGGAAACTCTGTCCCAGGTTCCATGCTGCCAAAGCCATGATCAGCAGACTCGTCACACCTTGGTCTACCTCATTTTCCTGATATCCACACTACAAACAAGAACAACGCAAGGACAAAGTCTGTTTTTGCGTTGAACTAGTTAGTCAAAAATAAACTTCATAATTTTCTGCCTGTTAAGAAAGTATATACGCCAGACAATTATGATATATGCTTCAAAATGTCACTAATAAGGATACTGGAAAATCCAAAAAGTTGAGTATTGACATTAGTCATTAATTATCCATAATCTCATTACAAACACTTAAAAGAATATTAAATATGAAAGTTTAATCATCAGTTAATGGTTTTGACAAAAATTTTCAATAAATGGATAATTTGGAAAATAGAAAATCTAGCAACAATATTCTCCAAAATAATCCAATTCAGAGCAAATTTACTAGTATATCCTTTCAACCTTTCAAGACAGAAATAATTCCTCTAGTAAAAATAAATTCCTAATTATTATTTTTGAAAGTCAGTATAACGATGAGGTGAGGCTCTATAACTTTTAAAGTATAAAAAGATCTAGGGTAGGCGCTGTGGCATAGTGGGTAAAGCCGCCACATCCCATATGGGTGCCAGTTCAAGTCCTGGTTGCTCCATTTCCGATCTAGCTCTCTGCTGGATCTTGATCTGGGAAAGAAGATGGCCTAAATCCCTGGGCCCCTGTACCCACGTGGGAGATCTGGAAGAAGCTCCTGGCTCCTGGCTTCATATCAGCACAGCTCTGGCCATTGCAGCCATCTGGGGAGTGAACCTGCAGATGGAAGACCTGTCTCTCTCTCCCTCTCTCTCTCTCTCCCTCGCTATGCCTCTCTGTAACTCTGCCTTTCAAATAAAATAAATAAATCTTAAAAAAAAAAAAAAAAACTAACATACGGGGCTAGAGCTGTGGCATAGTGGTATAAGCCACTTCTTATAGCTCCGGCATCCCATATGGGCACCAATTCAAGTCCCGACTGCTTCACTTCTGATCTCATCCCCTGTTAATGAGCCTTGGAAAGCAGCAGAAGATGGCCTAAATGCTTAGGCCCCTGTACCCACATGGTAGATCCAGATGAAGCTCCTGGCTTCTGACTTCACTCTCTGCCTCTTGCTCTCTGTAACTCTGCCTTTCAAATAAATAGATAAATCTTAAAAAAAAAAAAAATCTAACATAGGTCTTTGAAGACATATAGACAGTAGAAAAATAAATTTATTTATTCTTCTCTGTGTTTATCCCACTTGATTTTGAGGTGAGTCTGAGCAGGGAAACCTATGTGAAATGTGAAAAAAGCAAATTCAGTGGAAAAACAGAAAAAAAGAAAAATGTGAAAAAAGCAAACTCAAGGGAAAAATGGAAGAAAAATAGCCGAGACATGACAAGTGAGTATACATGCAAATAGCATGTGTATGAATCATGATTAAGAGACGTGAGTTCCTGCTGACTTGAGATATTCTGTCCTGATGTTTCTCTAGTGACGCAAACAGGATTGCCAGGCGCATTGGAGAGGCCAGACTGGCAGAAAGAGATTTCTGGGTTTTATCTTCTCTTTCTTCTTCCCTTCTTCTTTCCCTTTTTCCTTGTCCCTTACTCCTTACTCAGCATTCTATAGCTCTCCTTTCCTCAACTTTTCTGAGTTGTTAATAAATATTGCTCTTATACTAGAAAAACCTTCACTGGTTCCTTTAGGCCTATTCTTTGTGTTGAATGGAGAACAGGTGTTGACGGTAGAACAGAAGGGGAACCGTTATTGATTAGAGTCTCAACCCAGAGGAATCCCTTCAGACAGATTTTCAACTGCTGTCATGCATACACTTAACTGAATCATATCTCGTTTTTGTAGTTAATTTCATGAGCACCTGTGGCAGATTTTCTCAAGATGGTTGCAATAATATCTCCAATGCCACTCATTCTTATTGTGCCCTGCCATTCCCCCAACTAAGATGATGTCTAATTCTTCCTCTTAAATCTGTGATTCTGTGCTAACCAACAGAATATAACAGATTTAACACTGAGCAACTTCTAATGCCAGGTTATAAAGTGTGTTACAGCTAAGATACCAGTTTTTAGGAAACACGAAAGTACCCTGACTACCCTGAGACTCCCAAACTGAAGAGGCTGCATGAAGTAGGCACTCTAGTCCTTAATCTCAGCTGAACGTCAGCCAACAGTCATAACCAAACACCAGTCAAGTCAGATTATTTTTGAATATCCCATGCAGCTGAGCTTCCCCGTGAAGTCCCAGTAACACCTAATGCAACCATTTGTGAGACCTTGAGCTAGAACTAATTTTCCTTCTCAAATTCATGATCCAGAAAATCATGAGCATATTTTTAGTCCCTTAGCCTTTTCGATGATTTATTACTCAGCAATGCTAACTGGAACATCAATTTCAAGGGATGACTTCTAGTTATTATTCATTGGAATGAACCATACATAGCTTGAAACACAAGACTACTGGAGAAAAAGCTGGGGTCATATACACTTCTTGCAAAGCATCTCATTTAATAACATCTAAGGTGTATAGACATGACAGCTATATTTCCTATTTTCATACGGCTCTTCTGTTATTTTCATGGAGGAAATATTGCATTTCATATCTCCACAATACTTGTTGTTCAGGTTGACTAATATATTCTGAACTCTATTCAAGATATCCTTCTACCTATACTGGCCAGATTGAACACTGGAAAAAAAAATAAGAGATGAAAGTTTGGAGGGGTGTGATTGAAGACTTCGGGTAATACTTAAGAATGCCTGAGTTTTAATTTTAAGCAAGCAAAAATAACTCTGACTATCCAGCACATTTTTACAACAAATGTCTACATATTCCACAAGTGTACTACAAGGTATTTATTTATTTATTTATTTATTTATTATTTGAAAGTCAGAATTACAGAGAGGCAGAGGCAGAGAGAGAGAAAGAGAGAGAGAGAGAGAGGGCTTCCATCTGCTGGTTTACTTCCTAGATGGCTGCAATGACCAATTTGGAGCAGCGCCAATCCAAAGCCAGGAACCAGGAGATTTCTCCAGGTCTCCCACGTGGGTGCAGAAGCCCAAGCACTTGGGCCATCTACTACTGCTTTCCTTGGCCATACCAGAGAACTGGATAGGAAGTGGAGCAGCCAGGACTTGAACCGACGCCCGTATGGGATGCCAGCATTGCAGGCAGCAGCTTTACCTGCTATGCCACAGCGCCAGCTCACTATAAGTTTTCTAATGTTTTATTTAGAATATTATTCACACATTTCTCTAATTCCTATCTTGGTAAATAACTGAGTATCTTTATCCAGCTTTCAAATACCAATGAGTTTCTGTCTAGAAATTTTTATTTTATTTTATTTTTTTACTTTTTAACCAATTGTTTCAGTATATGGTTTTGAAGTCAGGAAAATAATCACATCAGTCCTTGAGTTTGTAGTTTTATTAGCTATATGCTGTGAAGTAATCTATGATTCAGCTTGCTTATACTACTCTGCCAATGGAGGGGGATGAGCTAGCAGATTTATGTCTGAAGAGAATCTGTCCCACCCTGTGTGGGTGTGGGCTTGAATGGCTCTAGTTCCTATGGGGCAAGGAGGTCCTGTCACCTCAGCAGGCAAGGAGGGCAAGTTGGAGCCAGCTAACATCCGTCAGGAACTCCACAGCCAAAGGCATGATCTGGAGGGAATGACTGAGTTCACTGTCAAACACAGTACACTGAGGGGGAAAAATAATGTAAGTTAGGTCATCGCCTTGGTCTCAGCCATGAGGAGAATTCTAACTGTAAAATAGTGTTAGTAACTTATCTTTAAATGGGGGGGGGGTGCATTTTAGCATGTCTGTGCTAATAATGGATACTATAGCAGGGAAGATGTGGTTATTGATCTGATTAGGCGTAATTAGTGGACTAAGGATTGCATTTGGCCACTGAATATATTGATGGAGTTTTCCTAGGGAAAGTAAGAGCCAGTGATTCCAGAGTTGGACTGAGACTCTCATTCACCTTATGCTCTCATTTTTTTTTTCCAATGGTAAAATTAAGGATCTTTAAGGAAATTTCCACATATACGATTTTGAGTCCTGACAAAAATCTTCATTTATTTAGAATGTTTTTGAACGTATAGAGTCCTAACTTTCAAATATGCAGCTGCTTTTTAGATCAGGTTCTTAATGAATCTTAACCTAACACATGTATGGGCTCAAGAAAAACATTCTCTTATACAGCAAACATTTCTTGCAAAACAATTCCCTCCTGAATTCGATAGACATGAATTTGATGTGTGTAGATTGAATTTCCCCATCAAAACACAAATGTTCTACGGGAGGAGGACTTTGTTGACGTTCATTTAGGGGAACAAGAGGTGATATATTTAAGAAAAATGAAATTTATGTTGGCATCACATGTTTAAAGATAAATGTACTTGTGATATACAGTGGGAACATTGCAAAATATTGGTATTTATTAGTACACCTGCATTTTCTTTGAGATCAGAGAGTAGTTAATGGTTTAATGGTGTTTAAGTTATGATTTAGGTTGTAAATAAAGTTTAGGCTTAAGGCTTCCTCTATAGGTTCTGAAGTGCAATATTCTACTTTGGAACCATTAAAAGCAATTTATTTAATTATTATCTAATTTAAAATTTGCTTTTTTATTCAAAAGGCAAATAAAATAGAGAAACAGAGAAACATTTACCATCCACTGATTCATATCTCTAATGCTGCAAAGCCAAGAACCTGGAACTCAATCCACGTCTCCCACATGGATGGTAGTGACCCAAACAATTGAGCCATCACCTGCTGCCTCCCAGTGTGTACATTAGCAGGAAGCTGGAATCTGAAGCAGAGCTGAAATTCAAAGCCAAGCACTGAACATATCCCAAGCAGTATCTTAACCACCGTGTAAACATCCTCCTCAGCAATTTATTTTAACAGCAACAACAGGACTAATATATAATGCTTCTAAAAGTTCATAGAAAATGGAATTAAAAGAAGTTTCTTTTTGGTGCAAAAAGCATTAAATCAGTGCAGAGGTTTTTCATAATACACATTTCCACGAATTTTTTGTAGTCCCTTCATATGTTAGGAACATATCTGTTTGAAGGACAAGACATCCTCCTTGTCAGCAAAGCCCCAGGTAAGGAGTTAAGGGAAGGAGTGCCTTCCCTGGAGGTGGGAGTACACTCGTATTTGCAAAGACAGGTCAGGTCTGAGTCACCATTTTTGGATTGCTGGCAGGCTGATGAAGTCAATCCAGCTTTGTATTTTTCTGACTAGAGAAAGATCTGGGTCAAAATCCAGGCCTTGCCTATGTGGAGAGGAGAACAGGCATGGGCAGGCCAAGTCGTGAGCAGAAGCCTAATACGAGTTCCAACACACATCACTCAACCAAAGAGTGAGGGGAATTTAGCTTAGAGTTGGGGTGAGAAATAGAAACAACCAATTTCCTCACTATCAAACAAACCAAAACCATTTCGCGAGCTTCCAAGAATGTAGGGGCTCATTTTAATTAGTGCGACAACCCTTGAACTTGCTGATTTGGCTTGGAAAGGTTGAAATATTCTTAAAAAACTTCATAGTGAATCATCTAGAGCAGTGATTTCCAAACTTTAATGTACACATTATGATTCAAGATTTTGTTAAAGTTTCTCATTCTCTGAGTGTGCAGTGGACCCCACAAACTCAAGTTGCTGATCTGGAAATGATACTGTGAATAGCAAGGAGACCAGTAATTCTGGATGCACATTTTAATTATGTGGGTAAGATGCCAGGCTAGACATATAAAACTACTAGACACCCAATGAATTAGAATTTCAGGTAAGCAACAAATATTATTTCAATATAAACATGCCCCATGCAAATATTTGGGATGTAGTAGTATGTGCACTAAAAAAAAATTTCTTGTTTATCCAAAATTCAAACACATGGACACTCTCCATTTTATCTGGGAGCCTGACATGAGGAACATTTAAATACACCAACATCTGAGTTCCTGCCCCATATAGTCTGATTTAACTGGTTTGGGGTACAGCTTGGACATAGGAACATTGCAAAATTATCCAGGAGATTCTAATGTACAGCCCCAGTTGAGAGCCACGGATCTCAACTCATCCCCTATTGAATAGATGAGGAAGGTGAATCCCAAGGGACCATCGAGGATGGAAATTGATAGAATGAGTATAAAATTCCAGGATTTTTAGGCACTCTTTACACTCCCTTCCCCTTGAGCAACAAACAATAGAGAGCAAGTTCCTTCCTTAGAAACTTAACTGGAACCCCACCCCCTCCGCGCCCGTGGCAACTCTGTATTCCTAGACCCCTGAGATTGGGGAACCTATCTCCACTATGTGGTTCACCTCCTTAAACTCTCAGCCTTTATTGTAAATCAGTGAACAGACAGCATTTAGGGACCTGCCTAATAGGAGTCTTAATTCATGAGTGCCTTAAAATTCATGTATTCTCATTTTTTTTAAAATTTTTTTTGACAGGCAGAGTGGACAGTGAGAGAGAGAGAGAGAGAAAGGTCTTCCTTTGCCATTGGTTCACCCTCCAATGGCCGCCGCGGCCGGCGCACCACGCTGCCGATGGCAGGAGCCAGGTACTTACCCTGGTCTCCCATGGGGTGCAGGACCCAAGTACATGGGCCATCCTCCACTGCACTCTCTGGCCACAACAGAGAGCTGGCCTGGAAGAGGGGCAACCGGGACTAGAACCCGGTGTGCCGGTGCTGCAAAGCAGAGGATTAGCCTAGTGAGCCGCGGCGCCTGCCCAAGTATTCTCATTTTTAAACCCATGTTTGGGAGCTTTTAAAAAAACACTGGTGTTGGGTGCCATGCCTGGAGATTCCCATTTAACTGGTCTAGGGTTCAGCCTAATCATCATTACTTTTTGAACGATTCTAACATGTAGGCAGGGACAAATGCTATTGCTTTATCCGACCCTTTAAGTGCAGTGGACGTGAGGCCTGTGGCTCTCCAGTTGTCTGTAAGCGGTGGGTCCAGCTGAACCCATCACAGATGTGTGTAAATCAGCAACTTCAAAGGCTGGAAACCCTGAGCTTGACTGCAGGGTAAACCTGGAATGCCTCATATGTTATTCTTTCAAGACTTGTCAAAGCATTTGAATCAGTTCTAATTAAAAAACACATAGTTTCCTTAGATTCCCGCAACTTAAAACACCTGTATGAGTCTTGTATGTCTTTCCACTGGTCCTAGGATATCCTGTTTCTCCGATGAAATAAGAGTAAATAGTTATTTTAAATAATAAAAAAGAGAGAAGCAGGGAGTAGGGAGCAGGCTAGAGAGCCAGCATTTGCTTAATCTGACTTTCTAACTACCAGTTTCTAGGTGCTAAGAAAACCCTCACCCTAGTCTTTGCCTATGATCTTGTACTTTTTCCTATTCATCAGACGAAAAATAGAACAGGTTCCTTCTTTAGAAACAGCTGCACATCAGGCCTTTCGTGAGGAAGAGAAATTTCTTAGGCAAAGTATTTTGGCAGAAGCTAGAACAATATACAATCAGTCATTCTTCTTTCTGCTTTCTCTGTCAAGAATTGAAATGTGCTCAAAGTAATCCATGAATGAGGTATTACAATTTAAAATAGACAGATGAACTCTTCTGAAGTGTCAAAATTACAGAGTATTGGTTCTCACATTTGCAAAGTTCATTCACATTCATATATTTTTCTATAGGGAAATCACAGTCTTTGTGTCTTTCAGGGAGAGGTAAGAAATTGCCTGACAACAGGAAAATTAATATACAAATTTAATATAAATCTTTATCAACTTGGCCAATGTATTTAGGTTTAGATAACTACATTACATGATCAGAGATTCAGCAATTTGTCCAATCAAGAATTCTCAATCCCAATCCCAATGTTCTTAACAATTAAGAATTGTCAATACATGATTTTATCCTATGGTTGTTTTTTGATTACTTAAATCAGACTTTGATTCACTCTCTTCCAAGTCAAATAAAAGAACAAGCAACACAGATGGGAAGATTTATTGACTCAACACAGGGCGAGCCCAATCTCCTCATCAAGCTGTACCCACCTGCAAATTCTTAGACTCGCCCCAGAATGATGGAAAGTGCAGCAGCTCTATGGTAGTTTATCTAAGAGTGCTGTAATTTTCACTAACCTACAGTAAGGTGCTTTGTAAATCTGAAGAGAAAAGTGAACAGGGAAGATGACCATCTTTGTGAGATGGAGATTTCTTTTTAAATTGACATTTGTCAGACAGCTCTATTGAAATATTAATTTGCGTTTTGATCTCCTTTTAGTTTTCCTTTCCTCTCTTCTAATCTTCAAACACTTCTTCGCTTCAGGGGAGGTTTATATGACAGGATGAAACGGGGAAGTTATTTTTAGAGTACCTGGCTTCCACAGTTGTGTTTTCCAGCAGCCTTGATGTCAGTGAAGGGGAGCAGACACTCAGACAGGTGTCCTGGGCATGAGAAGACCAATAAGACAGTAAGAGCAATGAAAATTCTGCTCTGTGTTGTACCCAAGAAGCCAGAAACCAAGCTTAGATTGTTTCTCCCAAAATTTTCAAAATCTGTGTTTGATACCAATGAATATCAAGGGCTTTGCAGGCTTGGACATTTGCAAGATTTAGCAAGTAGGAATACAGAGGACCTGCGGCCTGAGCTGTGGTACAGTGGGTTAATCCTCTGCCTGTGGCCCTGGCATCCCATGTGGACACCAGTTCTAGTCCTGGCTGCTCCTCTTCCGGTTCATTTCTCTGCTATGGCCTGGGCCCCTGCCTCATGTGGGAGACCTGGAAGTGGTTCCTGGCATCTGGCTTAGGTTCAACTCATCTGTGGCCATTGCGGCCATTTGGGGAGGGAACCAGAGGATGGAAGAGCTTTCTCTTGGTGTCTCCTTTTCACTGTCTGTAACTCTACCTCTCAAATAAATAAATAAAATCCATAAAAAATAAAAGAATGCAGAGTACTCAATTAAATGAATTCAGGATCAATACTGAATTACTTTTAAAAAAAGGGATTTGGGCCGGCGCCGCGGCTCACTAGGCTAATCCTCCGCCTTGCGGCACCAGCACACCGGGTTCTAGTCCCAGTCAGGGCGCCGGATTCTGTCCCAGTTGCCCCTCTTCCAGGCCAGCTCTCTGCTGTGGCCCGGGAGTACAGTGGAGGATGGCCCAAGTGCTTGGGCCCTGCACCCCATGGGAGACCAGGAAAAGCACCTGGCTCCTGCCATCGGATCAGCGCGGTGCGCCTGCTGTGACGGCCATTGGAGGGTGAACCAATGGCAAAGGAAGACCTTTCTCTCTGTCTCTCTCTCTCACTGTCCACTCTGCCGGTCAAAAAAAATAAATAAATAAAATAAAAATAAAAAAATAAAAAAGGGATTTTATTTATTTATTTGAAAGGTAGAGTTACAACAGTTAGAGGGAGAGACTAACAGATAGGTCTTCTATTCACTGGTTCATTCCTCAAAAGGCCATAACAACTGGAGCTGGGCCGATCCGAAACAAGGAGCCAAGAGCTTCTTCCGAGTCTCCCATGTGGGTGCAGGGGCCCAAGGACTTGGGCCATCTTATACTGCTCTCCCAGGCCATAGCAGAGAGCTGGATTGGAAGAGGAGCAGCCAGAACTAGAACCAGTGCCTATATGGGATGCCAATGCTGCGGGTGATAGATTAACCTACTGTGACACAGTGCCGGCCCCCTGAATTACTTTTTAGTACAAGTATGCTCCATGCAATGCTTGTGATATATTTATACAGCAATATTTTATATGAAATGCACATAGACAAAAATTGCTATTACTGGAACACTTCTGGTTTTGATGTGAACTATTCTTCATAAAATTTCACCTCAATAAAAGGGGTGGCAGGTTTTGCCTTTAACTAAAGAGAATTATGTACTGTATAGCAAGCACATTAACTCAGGATAACCAATTTTTCATGAAAACTCACACACTACTAAGGTCCTGCAGAAGTGGATCACACTCCACATAAGTATTCTCATATACATATTCTCAAAAAAAAAAAAAAAAGGACGGGAACAAGTTCATGAGAGTGAGCCATGGAACAGAGCCTGGCACTCACTCTCCTCCATGAGACGAACTACATGTCTGTGGAATAGAACATGTCTGCTGTCTCATGGCTGGGGGAACTGCAGCCTGGGACAAGAGTTGAAGGGCGTCCTGATTTTGCTCAACCTGGAGGTGAAATCGAGGCAGATTATAATATTTTGAGAATCAAATCAGGCCAAGCAGGAAGGTTAGCATCACTTCTCTAAATAACACGATGGAAGGAATTTTTGCTTTGTTTTATTATTTTTTAGAATGAGCAATAGCCTTGCGATCCTGAGATTAAAAGGCTGATGCGGGTCTGCGTCATTGGCAACACTCAGTGACTCCACTCTCCTGCAGGTGTGCTGAGCTCCCCTTCTGGCTCACAGGAAACCCAACTCCTCCCCCTTCACCCAACTCCCCTAACTTCACCTGACAATTGTAAAATTTAAGAAGGAGATCCTCTCAGGGTGGTATAGCTCCAGGCATATGAATTCCTTCCGGGGCTCTTTGAGTTTGGAAGCAGTTTAAAGGTAAGAAGTTTTGAAGAGTGAATGAGTTCCCAAGAATAAACATGTTTCAAAGGAACATGAATGAGGGACTTTGTTTATGTGGATTTTATATGACGTTTGCTTACTTAATGTAGTAACTCCTTAAACATATTGCCTGGTATGAAATAATTTATTTACATAATTCTGGATTGGAAAATCATGAGCAAACCCAAAAAAACTTCCAGAAAGAAGAAAACTTGCTTTTATGAGGATTTCACAAGGGTACTTCAAAAAGTAGATGGAAAATGGAATTAAAAGATAAATTTATTTTGGTGCAAAAATTTTTTGAAATCCCTGCATAATTTTCTCATAATGTACATTTTCCATAAACTTTTTGAAGACCCAGCATATGTATGGATTTCAAAAATAAACTTAACCTTTAGTTTGCTTGTTTTAAAGATTTATTTATTTGTTTGCTTTTTTAAGATTTATTTATTTTTCTGTTTTAAGATTTATTTTATTGATTTGAAAGGCATAGTTACAGAGAAAGAGGTAGAGAAAGAGACAAGAGAGAGATCTTCCATCCTCTGGTTCACTCCTCAGATGGCTGCAACAGCCAGAGGTGAGCCAATCCAAAGCCAGGAGCCAGGAGTTTCTTCTGGGTGTCCCATATGGGAGTAGGGGCCCAACGACTTGGGCCATACTCTGCTGCTTTCCCAGGTGCATTAGCAGGGAACTGCATCAGAAGCAGAGCAGCCGGGACTCAAACTAGCACCTATATGGGTTGCTTGCACTGCAGGCTGGGTCTTTAACCCACTGTGCACTGCTCTGGACACAAAGATTTACTTGTTTATTTGAAAAGGGGGGAGAGAGAGGAATCTTCCATCCTCCTTCCTGTGGTTCACTCCCCAAATTCTCACAATGACCACTCCATAAACCTATCTTTAAATTGTTTTCCAGTTTTTTGAAGTGCTCTCATAGGTATGTACATATGTATGCACAGATATACATTATAGACACATATAAATATAGAGTTTGGGATGTAGATATTTTCAACAGAAGGCAAAAATAAATTTAGCTCATAAGCCAACTTCTAGTTGTTTTAATTTATGCCAAATGATTTTCTATGGGATTCTAAACAATATGGTGGTTTTTAATCCAATCCAAGTTTTTACTTTTTATGTATCTATCTTTGCTGAATTAGTCTATTACAAAACCAGGGAAATCCATTAAAGCATTGAACTATTGGCAACTCTCCCAGCAGAATATGATAAAGTTTATCTTTCATGCCTCCCAGACACAGGAAGAACTCCCATCCCCTCTTAATGTAGAGAGGTAAAGCAAAGAAGAATAGAATTTTTTTCTAGAAGACTAATAATGATTGGTATACTTTCTAAAACCTGTGTTTTTCTTATCCTGTAAAACACAGTCTAAGCTCCTGTATTTTATTTATATATCTGTTCCTTATTCTTTATCTAAAGAGGTAATTTTTTCTCTAAATTGGAGACTTCAGAAATTTGGGCAGTGGACGAAGGGATAAAATAAATACAGAGAAGATGAGTAAACAAATCAGGAGATTTTCAGTTATGAAAAAGGGGCCATCCCCAGGTTCTTGGGCCCTGCACCCACATGGGAGACCAGGAGGAAGCACCTGGCTCCTAGCTTTGGATCGGCGCAGTGCGCCAGCCGTAGCGGCCACTTGGGGGGTGAACCAACGGAAAAAGGAAGACCTTTCTCTCTGTTTCTTTCTCTCACTGTCTAACTCTGCCTGTCAAAAAAAAAAAAAACTTTTAAAAAGGGGGGACATCAAAGATGGATGTACTTTTCTCTGAAAGGCGGAGAGAACTTCCACTTTGCTTATGGCCCTGTCTAAATACTGATGGAGTTCGTGGTCTCAAAAGGCTTCCACAGCCTTGGCAGTGCATGGCAAGAGTCTCAGGTGATCAATGGCATCATAAATAACAGTGTAAATTGTTAAATTAATAATAGAAGTCACTGTGCACTACTCCCCATATAGGACCTCTGTGCCTAATGAGTTGTACTATGAGAATTAGCTGCAAAATTTGTTCTCAAACAGTACTTTATACGTTGTGTGTGTGTATGTATGGGTGCAAACTGTTGAGCTCTTACTTAGAGTTGGTCTTCTGTATGTGAAGTTAATTAAAAATGAATCTTAATGAAGTATGAGATGGGAGAGGGAATAGGAGGTGGGACGGGAGTTGAGGTTGGAGGGCGGGTATCAGTGGAAGAACCACTGTATTCTTAAAGTTGTACCTATGAAATTTTCATTCATTAAATAAAAAATACTGTATGTGTGTACTTAAAACATCAATTCACAGCACAGCAAGAATGGAGATTTTGTTTAGTTGGAAAGCTAGAAATATCAGTGTACAGTTGTCCTATAAAATATTCATTGGAAAAAAATGGATCCAAAAGATAGATTTATTATGGTGCAAAACATTTTGCAAAGTGTTTTCACATTACGCATTTTCCCCAAGTTTTTGAAGACCTCTCATAGCTATTCTGCCATGTAGATACATTCTATTTTTTTATATATCCATTTCTTATTATTCATTTTTTAAATAAGTGATATACCTTTCCAGGTAAGAAAAGCCTAAGGATGACCACCATTTGGAAAGCATTCTCATCATGATGCTGAAATTCTTTCTTGTTGAGGAGAGAAGAGACAGAGAAAGTGAGGCAAGTGAGTGCTGTGGCCAATAGTCAAAGGGGATATCCAAAGCATAATCTAAGATAGGTGGTATCTTTCAAATTAAACCATTGGCCATAGTGGAGAAACCTAGCTCAGAAAGAGGTCCTGTTTGTTTCTGTCCATATTTGATCTGGTTTCGTTATAACCCTCACAATCTAAATCTGATTTAAGATACACCCAGATCCCAGAACAATTGTTCAGCCATTTGAGGGATTTGTCTATTCACTGAGCACAGGAAAGAAGCTTTGATGAGAAATTTGGAAATTGTCAGCACCAGACTTGAGCTCAAAAGAGAGTCTTATCATGACTTTGTTCTCAGTCTGATTTCATGTAGATAAACATTACCAAATCTCTGCAGAAGCCTCTAAAGGCACAAAAGGTTATCTACTGGGATTTTGTGTCCAGGTGCAGATCATCCATTGCTAGTTGCCTTCAGCAAGTTTCTCAAAGGTCCATTTTCCATGGTAGAATTCTCACCTGGGTTCTGACTGCAGTCACTCTCTTACCAGCAGTTGATTGCAATTCTGCTTCTGACACTGAAGTCACAGAATAAAACTAAGGAAAGCGGGTTAATAATTAAAGCAGTTTCTGTGAGTCCAGCCTTTCTAGAAATTCAGTAAGATGATAATTTGATGCACTGGAAATTCTCTAGTAGATATCTTTTGTGATTGCGTTAGAGAAATGAGAGAAAAGTCTTCTCTGAAAAGTCTTTTGACTTCTTCCTAAATGCATTAAAAGAAAGACTCACGTTACTGCTATATTTATGGCGATTTCAGATGGCCAACCAGAGTGACATGCATGTCTCTGCCGGACGATGAATATCAGGGGTATGCCAGGGATGGGGGTGGAACGCCAAGAGAGCATTGACAAATGCTGAGAAAAAGAAGCAGCAAAACTTCTGAAAAATGAAAGAATTTTAGAAAGGAATGAGCTTGATTTATTTTTCAAAAATACTTGTGTCAGTGATAATATGTTTACTCTTAAATAATCCTATAAGGAAACAACTGCTTTTACATTACATTTAACTGATATCCTGCATTGCTATCAATGAGACTCTAGGTTGAGGCCAAGCCATTTGGCATGCCCTGAACTTTTTGGGCTACAAAGAGATATTTTCTAAGTCTACATGGATTTTGAGTTCATTAAAGAATTATATCTTTCCTTTCTGCATCCTCATTTCTTATGGATTTATGTCCAATAAATAGAGGTGAAATAAATTTCTAAGCTCATTATATTTCTGATACAGTGCCATGAAGTAAAGTTCCTCAAAATATTTCTTTTTTATTTTTTTTTTATTTTTTATTTTTTTGACAGGCAGAGTGGACAGTGAGAGAGAGAGACAGAGAGAAAGGTCTTCCTTTGCCATTGGTTCACCCTCCAATGGCCGCCGCGGCCGGCGCGCTGCGGCCGGCGCACTGCGCTCATCCGATGGCAGGAGCCAGGAGCCAGGTGCTTTTCCTGGTCTCCCATGGGGTGCAGGGCCCAAGCACCTGGGCCATCCTCCACTGCACTCCCGGGCCACAGCAGAGAGCTGGCCTGGAAGAGGGGCAACCGGGACAGAATCCGGCGCCCCGACTGGGACTAGAACCCGGTGTGCCGGCGCCGCTAGGCGGAGGATTAGCCTAGTGAGCCGCGGCGCCGGCTAAGTTCCTCAAAATATTTCAACAGTAATAGTAAACCACGTTTATATAATGCAGTTTATAAACCCTGTTATCAATTTCTTAGTGCATCTTTTCATTTTTCTTCCCTACAATATCTGGAAGGATATGCAAATATTATACATAACCAGAAAGCAAACAGTTTACTTGATAAACCCAAACTCGCACTGAACTCCAAGTTGCTTTGGGTTCACAGTTCTCATAGAACTATCCTAGGTGGGTAGTGGTCTTCCTGGCTTCTCTCTTTAGTCTTCTCAATCTCTGGCTCCACCTGGTGGAATAACCTGAGGTCATGACCGCCGGCATCATTGTTCCTAAATCTGCCTTATGGGCCAGTTTTGTCTTTATACTCCAAGGAAATACAAGTTGGTTTTTCAGAGTCAGAAGATTGAATTACCACTTAGACCAATGAGGTTAATTTTGAAAATGTGACTGCTTTTTAGAGTAGAATGCCCATTTTGCCGAAGATATCTTCCTACTAGGGATAAAGAAAGACTTTAAAAGAAAATTCCATCCTGCCCAAAATAAATTGCATCATTCTTTTACATGTTCTATCTCACTTGACAATATAAACATCTCTGGAGAAATAAGAAATAAGAAAGACTTACTATTGTAGGAAAAAACTGAAATTAATACTAATTGAATTTCACAAAGGACAAAAAAGTTAGATGGCGACAAAACCAAAAGTAAGATGATTTGATCCAAAATCAATATTTGTTACATCTATTTTGTAGTATTTAAAACAAACAACACAACCTCTCATTTTCTTCTTCATAATATATATTTTATGCATTTTGAATGTGTTAAATATTATACAATGATTAAATGAAGAAAAGTTTCTTCTCCAAAAGGGCAAAACTAATTAAAAATCATACAATAGAATTGTATTCAATACATTTTGATTAAATACCTTATTTTTGAAAATTAAAAGAAACAATACACATGACTTTATGAATACATTTCTGAGTCTCTTCTTGGAACCCTGGAAGGTTATGCAAGTGAATGGCCTGATGGTTAAGGTCATTAACTTCATGACATATTCATCTCTGGTTGCCTCCAAAACATCACAGTTAAAAGAGGTTTTTTTTAAAGTTGGTTTATCTCTTGGTTGTCTCATTCAGTAATCCTCTTCTTCAGTTTCCAGGATTGCATCAGGCATATTTTTGGAAGTCAATGTATTGGAGTAATGGTTTTGGGTTTTTTGTTTGTTTGTTTGTTTTTGTAACCACCTTTTATCTTACAGTAATATGATGGTAATTCAATCCAGGGTTTCTCATTCTATCTGTTCTGTTTCCTTTTATGTTGCTATGGTTTTTTCCAATGTTTGGATATAGTATGGCTAGGGAGAGAAGTATCACTCCTATGGAACTACAGTCATGCTATCCACGTAGTAGTGAGTATAAATGGATCTTAAGGGATGCTACAAGATGCTTGTCAATACAGCTTCAAGTAACAGTTTGCCACGGGAGACCTCTAATGTTTAGCATATCCTTGTTTTCCTCTATAGGATTTTTGTTTTGTCTCCTTTCCTCCTTTCCTCTTTCCCTCACCAGGCAATAAAACATATGTTTCCTCTGTTTAGATATGGCAAGCACTGCTATTGATCCTAATGGTAACACATATTTCTTACATGTTTTAGTGTTTAAAAATCACTGCACAGGACTAGCATTTGGCCTAGCAGAAAAGATGCCAGTTAGGACACCTGCATCCTGTGTTGAAGTGCTGGGGTTTGATTCCAGACTCTGCCCCTGATACCAGCTTTCTACTAATGTTACACTAGGAGGAGCTAATGAATATTCAATTACTTGAGTCTCTGACACTCATGGGGAGACCCAGTTTTTGGTTCTGGGTTTCAGTCCCAGCCTGATCTACCCTTGGTCATTCTAGATATTTGGCAAATGAACTGGCAGATGAGAGCTCTCGCTGACTTCTTGCCTCTCAAATAAGTAAATGCTAAAAAAATTAAGAGAGAAAAATAAAAATCGCTACCCATTTGGTTCAATTCTTATAAACCACTCTACAGCCTCTTCCCATGAAGGTTAAAGAAAAGCTCATCTTGTTCCCCTTCTTAACCATGTATGTTCTGTCTCATATGGTGGGAGAGGAGAAGGAAGCAGAGTTGGAGCAATACCGCCAAGTGGTAACCAAGCCTCGTGCATCTTCTAAAAATGCCATAGATTGCTCCTTCTGAGGCCAGGACTTATCGTTACTGCAAGATTTTGAGCAGACTTTATTTTTAGGGCAGTCTAATGTTCAGAAAAAAACTGAACAATAGGTCTACAGACTTTTCATATATTCTCTGCCCAATATATGCCTATTTTCATCCAATATCAGCATCCCACACCATAGCAATACTTTGTATTACAGTTGATGAACCTGCATTGACACATCATCATGCCACGTTCACAGTTTACATCAGGTCTCATTCTTGGTGTATATATTCTATCATTTTGAATCAATGCATAATGACATTAATCTACTGTTGTAGCAGGCAGAGTAGTTTCATCTATGCTGTGACTACTCACTCCTTCTTCCTCCCTAACCCCTGGCAATCAATGATCCATTTTACTTTTTCTGTAGTTTTGCCCTTTTCAAAAGGTCATATTCCTGCAGTTGGAGTTTTACAGTATATAGTCCTTTTATCTTAGCTTTTTCACTGAGTAGTATGTTTTAAGTTTATTCCACATCTTTTCATAACTTGATATTTCATTTTCTCTTAGGGCTGAATATTATTCCATTTCATGAATATATTACAGGTATCCATCCAACAGTTTATCTACTATTGAAGAACATCTTGATTGTTTTCCAATTTTTCTATTGTAAATATAGCTTCTGTAAACATTCATTTGAGGGGTTCTGTGCAGACCTAAATTTTCTATTCATTTGAGCACATGCCAAGGAGGAAAAAATGCATGATTATATGATAATATATTTCATTTTGCAAGGAACTACCAATTAAACTATCTTCCAAAGTGGCTGTAAAATTTTTCGTTACTACAAGCAATGAATTAGAGTTCCTGTTGCTCCATGTCCTTGTCAGCATTTGATGCTATCACTATTGTGGCTTTTGGTCGTTCTCATAGGCATCTAGATGTATCTCTTTGTTGTATATCCATGATTTTGGAAGCAAAGCTGCAAGTTACACACAGCAGCTGCATTTCAGGAAACACAGGTGTTGTTTGTGGTCTGTCCAAGTCTGTGCTAATGAGAGGGGTCTGCTTTCTTCCTCTGCCATTGGATCTGCCTCAAAGGTCATATCAATGACATACTTGAATTTCATTTTAAGTTTTCTTACCTATACTAAGAAGGAATATCAAGAATTTTCCAACCCTGACTGCTTATTACAATCATCTAGTATAATTTTAAAATGTATTATTTCCCTGGTGTGGGACAGGGAGGAAGATACTTAGAAGAGCACTTAAGTTGCCACATGGGATGCCCCATCTAGTATTTGAGTGCCTCATTGGAGTCACCACTCCCACACTTTTCATCCAGCTTCTTGCTAATGTGCACACTGCTAGGCAGCAGTTAATGACAAGTCATTGTGTCCCTGCCACCCATGTGGAGGCCCAGTTGGACATCCAAACACCTGGTTTTGGCCTAGCACAGCTCTGGCTGCAATGGAAATTTGGGGGAATGAATCAGCAGATGCACGATCTCTTTGTTTCCCTCTCTATTTGCCTTTCTTATAAAATTAAAATAATTATTTTATTAAAACCTCTGGAGTTGAGGCATTAACATGGTATTTTTATCTCATTCCTATGAAATTCTAATATAATACTTGATTGAATCTTACTAAACAGAAGACCTATATAATCTTTGTTTCTTAAATCCCTTGATTAAACTCTTCTGTGCCACACTTTTCCTTATGAGGTCATACTTGCATATTATAGACACTTGTTAAACTGATCTTCATTTCCAATAAGCTTTGTACAGATCTTACAATCCCTAATTTTTTAGTGCTCTATCGTATTTTCTCCTGGTTTACAACTGTAGAAATAATATGGAGGAGATCTGCAGTGAAACATCCCTTAAAATTGTTTGAAGTATCAGTGTACATAAAGAGTTAAATCACTATTTATTTAGAAGTGCTGCAATTCTATTTGGTAAAAGAAAGCCAATGCCTTTGGTATTCCCTTACCTCTTATGTACACAAAATAGGGTTGGACCAGGGAAATTTAATTACCATGGAAAATGCTACCTTGCTACCCTTTAATACAGCTCTGTGGTACGGCTACAAATGTGTGTGACAAGCCAAATTGACCCCTTAACACTGCATTCCAATAATTTGATTCTCCATGGACAGCTTCCTTTTCCATGGCTTTGGAATCTGGTTCAAAACCTGACTTTACTTCTCCTGGCTCCTAATCATACCTCATACCACGTGCCAAGAATGTAAACTTGGAACGTTTTCATGAGAAACTTGATGTGGTCAATCACCCATTTTCTGATCTTTGCCACTCCTACACTTTATCTGCTTCTGCCTGCATGCATTCTCTGTATTGCACACTATTCACACTATTATTTCTCCTGTGATAATGGTCATATACCCACCTATCTTTCAGGACCTTTGACTTCATTCACTAAATCAAAATGTGGCTCAGGATAAATCTGTTTTAACCTTTCATCTCTCCCTGGATATTTCTAGTTGATTGTCCCATTGGCATGTCAAAAACTGTTCCAAAACGGTGCCCCTAATCTGCTTTGATTGAGATCCAAACTGGAGTAGTCATAAGAAATAAAAGCCCACGATTCAGCAACTCGCATTGGCCATTAACATTGTGAGCTCTGTCCAGACATATATGGAACAGCCCTTGCCCTTGAGGAGTTCACAGTATTCTTTGTGTATAGGAAAGATAGGATATATGATACATGTTTATCCAACACCTTCACACACACCAAAATAAACAAACAGAGCAGTGTAAAGTACTTGGCATACGGTAAGCATTTCATTCGAGTACTTATGGAATAATAAACTTGGAGCTAAGCCTTAAATTGTCAAACAAATTCCAGGTAGTTGTAGAAGTTGGCATTCCTGATAAGTAAACAGCAGTGAATAATCATGGAACAGTCAGAGTTGTGGAAGCAAGGTGTGTGTTGGGGGTGGAGTATAGTGAGCAAATGTCTAATTTGTGGGGAGTTCCTCCAGGTGTTAAGAATGACTTACTCAGTAATCACCTATAAAATAATTCACGATGAAGTGTCAATGGTTTAATGAGACTCCTCCTAGGACATTAAAGGAAATGTTTAGATTAATGCTCCCATTCAAAGGACTAAATCTCCAATGGGGAGGTGGGCTTCAAGTAGGATGGATGATTTTAGGAATATTGTGGGGAGTAGGGAAAATTTTCAGCGTTGTCATTCAAGGCATCTTACACAAGCAACTGGGGCAAGTCTCACTGAAAGATGAGCTGATAAAACCTTGTTTGTTTTGGAGTTTCTTTGTTATTGTCATTGCTATTTTTAGATATTTGGAAATTGCAGTGGTTCTATGGAGATGTGGATGAATTTGAAAATAACATGGTAATTGTATGTGAGTATGTGTGCCTATATTTCTGTGTTTGTGCCCTGGGGCGTACTAGGTGAAGGGCTCCCTTGAAAAATTTGAAACAAATAAATAAAATGAGAGCTGACCTAAATTTTTGCCTCTAACTGGAACAGAGTTCAAGCTTTTGAGGAGGATCAAAAGCTTGATTAACTGTTGTTTATTTGTTTTTAGAGGCTTTGCTTCCCTCCAACTCAAAAAAGTAAAAGTGATCAAACACTACACTCTGAGAGAGACTCTTGTCTCAATATTTCCAACCGGGTTGAAACCAGAAAGCACTTGTGAGGCAACTGGGAAGCAAAAGTGACTTGCAGCCGAAGGTTGCAAGATCCAAGGGGTTAGGAGGAGTTCAGCTAAATTTCATGTTGCCATCCAAGGAAAACATAGCAGTAGTGTTGTTTTCAGTGGAACCAAGATCCTAGAGGGCAGAAAACATCATTATGTGAAACAGAAAAAGAACATGCATTTGTGTTTTCCACCAAAGACTGGGAGAAAACACATGTATTCATTGGTTGAAAAGTAAAAAGAAACCCATGGGATGTGTTGAGATCTGTGGGTCAACTTGAAGCAGCTGGGGTAAGGCCAAGGCTGTGAGGGACAAGTCAGGCGACTTGGAACTGAGAGATCCCTCTCACAGCTGTGTGACATGCTGAGTGGCTCCTACAGAATCTAGTATTTGAATCTCTAAAGTGTTCACTTGTTCAGAATACCAGTGGCCTGTGTTTCTATGGCACATTTAAATGGGGGCTTCGCACCTTACTAAGTTTGGTCAGAACCACTTGCATCCTTGAAAATTGCAACACTCACGAGGTGACTTAAGACACATACTGGAATCATGTTACAAATCAATCAAGAATTTTGACAGTTTGGAGGCAAGGAATTCTAGGAGGGCTCAAGTAGCATGCTTCAGGAAGTTTTATGAAAATAGAATTGAAACTGGGCTGGGTTTTTTATGGAGAGATTCACTGGGTGGAGGGCATTATATGCATAAACATCACATAAAAATGTACCACGACAAGAACAGCAGGATTTAATGTAGCCAGTAGCAAGTAGGCAAAATTGGTGTTTGGACTGGAGAAGAATTACAAAATAATTTGGAAATATTGAGATCAAAGGATAGATGTTATTGATTATTAAGCTACTTGCTTGGATTTTATTTTGTATGAAATAGAGAACACTTGGAGTTTTGCTTAAGAGTATGAACCATGGTAATCTTTAATTAAAATTACATTTACAATAGGTTACAAAGTCACTTCAAGTGAAAGCTAATGGGAGAGATTAATCAATTAAGAGAACATCCCGTTAATTTAAGTGGGAGGTTTTATAGCCCCAACAAAGAAATGGTCATGCCATGGAAAGGAGGTGTGCATCCCAGTTAAGAGAGAAGTAGGATGAAGAGATTTGGCAACTGAATGTGGCCAAAAAGACAGAGGAACCCAAGGAGATTCTAAGGCTTCAAGCTTGAAAAGGTTGGAGAACATGGAAAGAAGCAGGCTTGAAAAAGAAAATTCTAAGTCCAGTTGAGTTTGAGATTATAAAGATATATAGTAAAGATGGGAATATTTATTGTGAGATCAAGAGCAAGATGATATCTGGAGACAACACTGGAGCATCATTTACATAGACTCACAGTTGAAATCATGGAGTTACTGAATGCTGGCATACATCATTCAGTATCTGTCCCAAGGTCCAATGTCAATTATATCTATATATGCCTATATCTATCTATCTCTATCTACCCATTCCCCTTACCCTGGACTTTATTGACAAGTTTCTTTGTATAAGCATGGCTTGGCAATTGGACTTTGTCCATGGAAATTAGATCCCTTTTGACTGAGCCAAATGTGCATACCTACGTTAATTCTTCAAGCCTCATCTAATTTGTGCTACTCACTGTCTGTCCTTCCTGATTTTTATCAAGACCAAAGTGCATTATTTATCATCTTCATGTTGATAAAATTCAGAAATGCTTATGAAACATTTTCCAAAGAAAATGAAAGCTTCAGGCTTTTGCTTGCCTCTTTAAATTTCAGAGCCAACTCTTCAAATAAAACCTGTACCTTGAAGATCTGAGTGTATTATTGTAACAATGTGTGTAAGCAATGTGCATTTTAATAATGCATTTCCAAAGAGCATTCTAGGAAAATAATCGACATTCTTTCCCTGCATGTGTCACATTTTTATTATTTCATTTTACTCTATAATTTTGTACAAAGGTCAAAAAATTTTTGTTAATATTCAAAGATATATAAAAAGATAGGTTGTCAAAGTTTTACAAGGTAGATGACTCGTCCTGTGGCCTTGTAAAACTTGATAAATGTATATTATTTGATAAATCATGCCTATTTTAGGGTTACACCTTAGTGGTATGAGGGTTCAATGAGATATACCACCATTATCAGAAAACTATAAAGAATTAAGATATATGAATTGTGACATTTGCAAGGGTAGAACAGAGACAAATTATTCACTATAATATGAACTATTATGATTAGTACCTATGATAGTAATTTTATACTTATTTTTGAGATTATTTAGTAATGCCTATAACCAGAATCAGACCACTAGTTATATCATGAAGAGTCTATGTTAGGTTTTAGTCATCATAACACCAAAAATTAGAATTATACTTCACATATAGCCATTGCTCAGTAAAAACTTTTGAATGAATTAAATACGTTGAAGCTTAAATTCACTCAATATAGTATGATAATAGAAAAATTTTAACTTTATAAAGATTTTCTTCTAAACTTCAACATAGATGATGGTGCAAATTTATACAAGAGAGATTGGATAAAATTACAGATTATATATTTAAGACAGAAGGATAGAGATGGCAGAAAATAAACTTTTAGAGGCCATACCCTTGCTTTCTCCTGGGTGTACACATGAAATCGACCAATACCAATTTTGATTTGCTATTAAATAGGCTTTCCTGTGTTTTAGTATTATGCTTACTTGACCTCTATGTAACCTTTACAGCAAATGTTCTTCAGAAAGGAAACAAAACTTGCACTTCATTCCTTTTCCATTTCTACTGGGTGTTTTGTCTTCAGCTACTAAATGTGGTTGAATTTTTTTCTCAAAGAGTTCACCAGCAGCTTTATAGGACATTCCTCATCATTGCACTGATGACCACGCCTTCTTTCTTGAATCTCACTTTCTTTGGCCTCTATAATAATAGTCTCTATTTCTCATTTTAAAAACATTCTTGGGGCTGGCACTGTGGAATAGCAGGTAAAGCCACCACCTGTGGTGTCTGGCAACCCATAATGGCACCAATTGGAGTCCCTGCTGCTCCGCTTTTGATCCAGCTCCCTGCTAATGCAGCGATTGGCCCAAGTATTTTGGCCCATGCTACCCACAGGGTAGAAGAAGCTCTTGGCTCCTAGCTCCAGATAGACTCAGTTCTGGCCGTTGCAGCCATTGCAACAATTTGAGGAGCAGACTAGAAGATGGAAGATCTCTCTCTCTCTCTCTCTTTCTAATTCATTTCAAATAAATAAATAAATCTTTAAAAAAACCTTTTTCAACATGTTTTATTTTGTCCCCATCTCTAACAATTTCAACTGTGTGGACTCTCTGGAAATCTTCAATCTTTGTATGTCTACATACAAAAGATTTTATCTTGGGGCCGTCGCTGTTCACTTGGTTAATCCTCCACCTGCAGCGCCCACATCCCATATGGGCGCCGGATTCTAGTTGTGGTTGCTCCTCTTCCAGTCTAGCTTTCTGCTGTGGCCCAGGAGGGCAGTGGAGGATGGTCCAAGTGCTTGGGCGCCTGCACCTGCATAGGAGACCAGGAAGAAAAACCTGGCTCCTGGCTTCAGATCAGTGTAGTTCCGGCCATGGTGGCCATTTGGTGGGTGAACCAACAGAAGGAAGACTTCTCTCTGTCTCTCTCTCTCACTGTCTAATTCTATCTGTCAAGTCAAATAAAAAAAAAAGATTTTATCTTCATTAACCTTCATTTACCTCCATAGAGAAAATTCAAATAGCCACTTGGACATCTTGATCTAGGTATATACATGATATCCCAAATTCTGTTTTTCAAAAAACAATTGTATCAGATTTTTAGCTTTGTTCACTTCTTACCCCATATTACCTATATCGTTGTGTAAAATTACCATTTTTTACTCAAATTTAAATGTTTACAATTGTCTCCCTCCCCCCACCATCTCTGCCAGTCTACATGAGTAACAGTATGTCAACTTTACTTCCCAGGACCCAATATAGTCCTCTCACTTTTACCATACAGGCCTAGTTCAATCAGGCTTCATTATAGCTATAGTGTCCTATTACCCCATCTTTGTATAATACAGATGTGGTATAATACAGCCAAAATTGTTTTTCTGGAGCTTATGTCTATGTCACCACTCTTCTCTCTACTCAATCTCTAAATGGCCTAACATTAAGGATCATTTTCCATGTTTGAAATACTCTCATGGGCTTTTCAGCTAGATCTGAATGCCTTAAGAGCTGATTCTGAGACCAGAGTGCTGTTTAGGACATCAGCCATACTATGAGTCTGCTGTGTATCCCGCTTACCATGTTGGATTGTTCTCTCCTTTTTAATTCTATCAGTTAATATTAGCAGACATTAGTCTTGTTTATGTGATCCCTTTGACACTTAATCCTATCATTATAATCAATTATGAACTGAAACTAATCACTTTGACTAGCGAAATGGCATTGGTACATGCCACCTTGATGGGATTGTATTGGAATCTCCTGGCACATTTCTAACTTTACCATTAGGGGTAAGTCCGATTGAGCATGTGCCAAACTGTACATCTCCTCCCTGTCTTATTCCCACTCTTATATCTAACAGGGATCACTTTTCAGTTAAATTTAAACACCTAAGAATAATTGTGTGTTAATTAAAGAGTTCAACCAATGGTATTAAGTAGAACAAAAAAATACTCAAAGGAATAAAATAGTCAGTTGTTCCTAAACAGTCAGGACAAGGGCTCATCAAGTCATTGTTTCTCATAGTGTCCATTTCACTTCAACAGGTTTCCTTTTAGGTGCTCTGTTAGTTGTCACTGATCAGGGAGAATATATGATATTTGTCCCTTTGGGACTGACCTATTTCACTCAGCTTGATGTTTTACAGATTCCTCCATTTTGTTGCAAATGACCAGTTTTCATTTTTTTAAACTTTTATTTAATGAATATAAATTTCCAAAGTACGATTTATGGATTACAATGGCTTTCCCCCCATACTGTCCCTCCCACCCACAACCCTCCCCTTTCCCACTCCCTCTCCCCTTCCATTCACATCAAGATTCATTTTTGATTATCTTAATATACAGAGATCAGCTTAGTATACATTAAGTAAGGATTTCAACAGTTTGCTCCCACACGGAAACATAAAGTGAAAAATAATAGATGATTTTTTTAAATGATGATGAAATCAGATCAGACCTATTGTCATGTTTAATCCCAGTGAGAGTCAAGTTGGGAGTTGATAATTTCTTTTTCTCTTTTTTTTTTTTTTTTTTTTTTTTACAGAGGATCAGTTTAGTATGCATTAAGTAAAGATTTCAACAGTTTGCACCCCCATAGAAACACAAAGTGAAATATATTGTTTGAGTACTCGTTATAGCATTAAATCTCAATGCACAGCACATTAAGGACAGAGATCCTACATGAGGAGTAAGTGCACAGTGACTCCTGTTGTTGACTTTACCGATTGACACTCCTGTCTATGGCATCAGTAATCTCCCTATGCTCCAGTCATGAGTTTCCAAGGCTATGGAAGCCCTCTGAGTTCTCCGATTCTTATCTTGTTTAGACAAGGTCATAGTCAAAGTGGAGGTTCTCTCCTCCCTTCAGAGAAAGGTACCTCCTTCTTTGAAGATCTGTTCTTTCCACTGGGATCTCACTCACAGAGATCTTTTGCCAGAGTGTCTTGGCTTTCCATGCCTGAAATACTCTCATGGGCTTTTCAGCCAGATCCGAATGCCTTTAGGGCTGATTCTGAGGCCAGGGTGCTATTTAGGACATCTGCCATTCTATGAGTCTGCTGAGTATCTCACTTCCCATGTTGGACCACTCTCCCCTTTATTTATTCCATCGGTTAGTGTTAGCAGGTACTAGACTTGTTTATGTGCTCCCTTTGACTCTTAGTCCTTTCATTATGATCAATTGTGAACTGAAATTGATCACTTGGAATAGTGAGATGGCATTGGTACATGCCACCTTGATGGGATTGGATTGGAATCCCCTGGTATGTTTCTAACTCTACCATTTGGGGCAAGTCAGCTTGAGCATGTCCCAAATTATACATCTCTTCCCTCTCTTATTCCCACTCTTATGTTTAACAGGGATCACATTTCAGTTAATTTTCAACACTTAAGAATAACTGTGTATTAATTACAGAATTAAACCAGTCATATTAAGTAGAACAGACAAAAAAAACTACTAAGAGGGGTAATGTATTAAGTTGTTCATTACCAGTCAGGGCTATGCTGATCAAGTCACCGTTTCCCATAGTGTCCATTTCACTTCAACTGACTGAACACCAAAAAGGAAACCTGTTGAAGTGAAATGGACACTATGGGAAACAGTTTTCATTTTTTTTTTTTGCTGATCTATAGTATTCTAAAGAGTATATATCCCATAATTTCTTTATCCAGTCTTCTGTTGATGGGCATTTAGGTTGATTCCATATCATAGCTATTGTGAATTGAGCTGCAATAAACACAGAGGTGCAGACAGCTCTTTTATTTGCCAATTTAATTTCCTTTGGGTAAATTCCAAGTAATGGGATGGCTAGGTCATGTGGTACGGCTATATTCAGCTTTCTGTGGAATCTCCAAACTAACTTTCATAGTGGTTTTACCACTTTGAATTCCCACCAACAGTGGTTTAGTGTCCCTTTTTCCCCACATCCTTGCCAGCATCTGTTGTTGGTTGATTTCTGTATGTAAGCCTTTCTAACTGGAGTATTGCAAGCATGGAAAGCCAAGACACTGTGGAAAAAAATTTTTTTAAAATGACCTAAATGAAAGATCTCTGTGAGTGAGATCCCAGCAGAAGGAACGGGCCATCAAAGAAGTAGGTACCTTTCTCTGAAGGGAGGAGAGAATTTCCACTTTGACTATGGCCTTGTCTAAATAAGATCGGAGTTGATGAAATCAAGAGGCTTCCACAGCCTTGGCAGCTCATGAGAAGAGCCTCGGGTGATTACTGATGTCATAAATAAGAGTGTCAATCGTTAAATCAACAATAGGAGTTACTGTGCACTTACTCCCCATGTAGGATCTCTGTCCTTAACATGTTGTACTATGTGAATTAATGGTAAAACTAGTACTAAAACATTACTCTCTACTTTGTGTTTCTGTGTGGGTGCCAACTGTTGAAATCTTTACTTAGTATATACTAAATTGATTTTCTGTTTATAAAGATAATTGAAAATGAATCTTGATGAAGAATGGGATGGGAGAGGGAGTGGGAGATGGTATGGTTGCGGGTGGGAGGGAAGTTATGGGGGGAAAAGGCCGCAATAATCCAAAAGTTGTACTTTGGAAATTTATATTTATTAAATAAAAGTTTAAAAAGGATCATTTAAAATAAAGCTTAAAACTGTTTTGTGATTCTCTTATTTTTATAACATATAAGCCTAATGATATATAATTCAGATACCATGCATATCCACTTAGAATATGGTTTTAGCATATGGATAGTGTTTTGTGACCATTGACAAAATGGATTTTTGAATATTTTCATCACATCCAAGGAAATCCTCAAATCCTTTAAGCATGCAAGACCAATTTTCCCAATCCCACCTCCAGGCATAGGCACTCAATAATTTGTTTTCAGTATCTTTAAATTTGCTTACTATGGGCATTTCACATAAACAGAATCACTTAAAATGTATTCTTCCTAGTACAATGGGTTTTTTAAGATTTATTTATTTATTTATTTGAAAGTCAGAGTTACACAAAGAGAGAAAGAGAGACAGAGAGAGAGAGAGGTCTTCCATCTGATGGTTTACTCCCCAGTTGGCCGCAATGGCTACAGCTGCACTGATCCAAAGGCAGGAGCCAGGAGCTTCTTCTGGATCTCCCACATGAGTGCAGAAGCCCAAGGACTTGGGCCATCTTCCACTGATTTCCCAGGCCATAGCAGAGAGCTGGATCGGAAGTGGAGCAGTGGGGTCTCGAATCCACACCCATATGGAATACCGGTGCTTCAGGACAGGGTGTTAACTCTGCCACAGCGCCAGCCCCTTAGCACAATGTTTTCAAGGTTCATCCATGTCATACCTTGCACAAGAGGTCTTCAAAAAATTCATACAAAATATATATTATAAAAAGTTATGCATATTTATTATTTTTATTTATTATTTTTTATTTTTTATCTAGTAAATATAAATGTCCAAAGTACAGTTTATAGATTACAATGGCTCCCCCCCCATAATTTCTCTCCCATTCGCACCCCTCCCATCTCCCACTCCCTCTCCCATTCCATTCACATGAAGATTCATTTTCAAGTATCTTTATATACAGAAGATCGATTCAGTATATATTAAGTAAAGATTTCATCAGTTTGCACCCATACAGAAACACAAAGTGTAAAATACTGTTTCAGTACTAGTTATAGCATTACTTCACATTGGACAACACATTAAGGACAGATCCCACATGAGAAGTAAGTACACAGTAACTCCTGTTGTTGACTTAACAATGTGACACTCTTGTTTATGGCCTCAGTAATCTCCCTAGGCTCTAGTCATGAGTTGTCAAGGCTATGAAAGCCTTTTGAGTTCACCGACTTCGATCTTATTCCGACAGGGTCACAGTCAAAGTGGAAGTTCTCTTCTCCCTTCAGAGAATGGTACCTCCTTCTTTGATGGCCCCATTCTTTCCACTGGGATCTCACTCACAGAGATCTTTCATTTAGGTTTTTTTTTTTTTTCCCCCCACAGTGTCTTGGCTTTCCATGACTGAAATACTCTCATGGGCTCTTCAGCCATATCCATATGCCTTAAGGGCTGATTCTGAGGCCAGAGTGCTATTTAGGACATCTGCCATTCTATGAGTTGCTGTGTATCCCGCTTCCCATGATGGATCATTCTCTCCCTTTTTGATTCTATCAGTTAGTATTAGCAGACACTAGTCTTGTTTGTGTGATCCCTTTGACTCTTAGAACTATCAGTGTGATCAATTGTGAACTGAGATTGATTACTTGGACTAGTGAGATGGCATTGGTACATGCCACCTTGATGGGATTGTATTGGAATCCCCTGGCATGTTTCTAACTCCACCTTTTGGAGCAAGTCTGATTGAGCATGTGCCAAATTGTACATCTCCTCCCTGTCTTATTCCCACTCTTATATCTAACAGGGATCACTTTTCAGTTAAATTTAAACACCTAAGAATAATTGTGTGTTAATTAAAGAGTTCAACCAATGGTATTAAGTAGAACAAAAAAATACTCAAAGGAATAAAATAGTCAGTTGTTCCTAAACAGTCAGGACAAGGGCTCATCAAGTCATTGTTTCTCATAGTGTTAATTTCACAGAAGACTTCCATAGCCATAGCAGCCCATGGCAAGAGCTTCAGGTGATCACTGACATCATAAGTAAGAGTGTTAATTGTTAAAGGAACAACAGAAGTCACTGTGCACGTACTCCCCATATAGGAGTACCTATATATATACCATCCCTAATGAGTTGTACTATGAGAACTGACTGCAAATTTTGTTTCCAAATTGTACTCTATATGTTGTGTGTGTGTGTGGGTGCAAACTTTTGAAGACTATGCTTAGCATGGAGTTGGTCCTTTGTATATAAAATCAAACTAAAAATGAACCATAATGAAGAAGAAGATGGGAGAGGGAGAGAGAAAGAGAGGTGGGATGGAAGTTGGAGGTGGGGAAGGTGGAATGGGGTAAAGAACCACTATATTCCTAAAGTTTTATCTATTAAAAAAGCATTCATTAAATAAAAACTTAAAAAAATAGAACAACAGTTATGCATAGATTTGAAAAACATTTTGCACCAAAACAAATATCTTTTAGTACAAATGTTCTGCAACTATCTTGAAGCACCTTCATGTAAGTTCAGTACTTCATTCTTTTTAATTGCAAAATAATATTCAATTGTACTGATATATGTCATATTTTTATTATCCACATGTCCATAGCAACTAGCAAGTCTCCTTTTGCACCATTTTTTGCTTCTTTGATATCATATACTTCTCTTATTTTTACTGTCTTAATTTCTTTTTTCTCAGTTTTATAGAGTTCTTTATATTTACTATGTTGTAGAGTTGGTTGTCATAATTCTTTCTTTTGGGGTAGATCTTAAGACTGTTCTTTAATAATTCTTAGATCTGCTATATTCTTAGAACTGGGAACTTTGTTGTTTTTTACTTAAGTACTCTCTTTTTTTGAATTGAAATGTGTTAGTTGTATAATTTTCAATATTTTGCATTGTAGGAATATAAGAGGTATAGCAGCGAAGTGGCAAAAATGAACACTTTATTAAGATTAATGGCATCCATAGGATCACAATATTTACACCTTCAATCATTAACCACATGGTCATTGATAATTTTAATTGATATATTTGCTATATATTTACTCATGGAACAACATTATTATTGGCCTAATACTATAAACTGCTCAACATAAAAGTGATAAATTGTAGTTAGCGAATGCCTCTGTCTAGTCTACCAAGTTAAAGATATTGGGCTATGAAAGGTTGAGAGGTACAAAGAATTGTGAGAAATTGTGTGTAAGAACAAGCCATGATGAACTAAACAATGATGAGAGGAAATGGGAGCTGCTTAGTTCCTGGTCAGAGTGACAAAAAACAAAAGATTATTTTGGATTGAGCTACTATTGAAGGACTCTGGATAAGACAACATTATATTTGGTTCATAAAGACAAACAGGATTTTGATAAGTAAAGACAAGTGAGGAAATATTTTAAGTGGGGGCATCTCAAAGCCCAAAATGTTGACAAGGGAAATTCTAAATCAGATTGCAGTTTTAATACAACCCTCAACATACTTTGTTAGTCTAGTTAATGGCTTCCAATTTTTCAGCTGTGCCAGTGTTCTCTCTTTGTGGATATGCACAAAGCATTCCCTTTGGCTACTGTTTTTCTGCACTATATCTTTCTGCCACTTTCTTATCCATTAAAAGTCAATTAATATCAACTTTTTCTTGAATGTCTCCCTTACTCAGCTTTTTCTGAGCTAGTTGCATCCTTCATTCAGTATGTGTCTATAAATCGCCAGTTGGAATGTGGCCCATGTTGGATAAAGACATAATTTAATGGGTAAAACTTAAGAATTCATGGGTCTGACATATTAAGCTACCTAACTAAATCTTTCTATTTACACCATCTCTCAACATTTGCTGTCTAAGTTTATTTTCAGGTCAGCTCTTTAAAAAAACTTAGAACATATGAAGCAAGAAAGGAAAATGTCAGTTGAAAATGTTATTTATGTCAGTATCACAATATCTCACTAAGAAACTGTTATAAAGCAGTAGTTCTATTTTTGAAATTCATTCATTTGAGTGGCAGAGAGACACACAGAGAGGCAGAGAAACAGAGACATGGACAGACACAGATTCCTGCTTGCTAGTTCCCTCCCTAGATGCCCCCATTCCCAAAGCAGGGAGCTGGAACTTAGCCCAGGCCTCCCTTATAATTGGCAGGAACTCAACTAGTTGAGCCATTACCTGTTGCCTCCCAGGGAAGCTGGAATTAGCAGGAAGCTGGAATCAAGAGCAGAGCATGGACTCAACCCCAGGCAATTAAAGCAGTAATTCTTAAAGTGTGATACCTAAAGGAACAGACTCAGCTTCACTGAGGGGGGAGGATATTGGAAATGTAAATTCTCAGACTCTATTCCCAAACTTCATCGTGGAAAGCAGGGGAGGGGATGGCTGCAATCTGTTTTAACAAGCCTTACAGGCGATTCTGATACTGCTGACATTTGAGAACCAGTATATTATGTTGCAGACTCTCCAAAGATGACATAGAGGACTTGCAGGTGGTTTGATATTCTTATTTAGCGCTGTTCTACTGATTGTGTGGCAAAGGCAAACTCAAATAAAACAAAAATTAATATTGAATATTTCATAATCTAGAGGAACAAGGAAATTCTAAATTGTTACATCTGGGATCTTTATAAAATAAACGTTAAGATGGTTTTATATTAATAGGCAACTTTGAAAGATAGAGTTCATACACATATAGTCTACATCTACATGTATTTTTATCATTACATTATTAGTATGATAATTTACAACCAATGCTCAATACTGATACCTCATTATTAACCAAAACCCATGCTTTATTCACATTTTCTTTATTTTTTACCTAATGACCTTTCTTTATTCCAAGGTCTTTTCCAGAGTATCTCATTACGTTGACATTGGCTGTCCCGTCTCCTTGAGCTCCTTGAGATTGCAACAGTTTCTCAGAAT
The DNA here is from genome assembly GCF_051225735.1 of Oryctolagus cuniculus. Classification (NCBI taxonomy): domain Eukaryota; kingdom Metazoa; phylum Chordata; class Mammalia; order Lagomorpha; family Leporidae; genus Oryctolagus; species Oryctolagus cuniculus. Next base: position 32,146,983 of record NC_142877.1, read on the forward strand.
TTGGTTGTTTTTGATGAAATGGAAAGTTTCGAGAAGTACTAATCAAATATTTTGTGGAATGTTGCTTAGTTGGGATTTGCCCGATGCTCTCATAATGCAACTGGAGTGATGGGTTTTAGGTGGAAAACCAAAAGGTAAAGTGACAGTTTCAACCCATCCAGTGCTGGTTATGACTGCTGATGTTATCCTTGATCACCAGGCTAAAGCAGCACTTGTCAGGTTTCTTCACATAAAATTGATGCCTCTTTTGCCTTTTTTTGTTGTGTTCTTTGGAAGAAGTCACTTTGCACAGAGCCTATGCAAGAACAGAAGCACTATGCACTGCCTCCTTGAGGGCAGATTATCTACATCAGTTATTGGGAATTCTTTTGCTCAAAGATTTGTCTGTCCTCCAATTTACTTAGTTATTTAGATCAGTATGGACTCATGTATTTGTTTTGTTCCTTCCTTGAGTTATAATTCAAGACTGTTGTGATTTTGCTCAAATTGCTCCATCTTTGGCTTTTCCCTGTGGTGTCTGTGCCCTTTTAGCGTTGTACCATCTTTATTTGTTGTTGTTTTATTTATTTGTTTGATTTAGCACTTCCTTGCTTCTGGGATGACAAAAATGGTCCAGGATCATCTTATATATTCTCTGCCAAGGTAACACAATGCTCCATTTTCTCAATGAGCTATTTCCACATACTGGAAAATTTCATTAGAAACTAGCATCTGGATGCTTTTGACTTCTAAGGTGTCATTGTTTCTAGGTTTCTTAGTTGACAAAATAAGAAAATATATATTGGTGTCTTTGTATGTGTAGTCATCTGTATTTGTATTAAGTTAAATGTGAGTTCATACTAGAGTTTGACTTCTTATATGGCTACTTCCCATTATTTGGAATTACAACCCAACATAAAACTTCATCTTTAGCATTTAATAACTTAAAAGAAATAATGATAGGGGATTCTAATCTATAACATGCTGGCTTCTTTTTGTTAAAAGAAAATAATCCAACTCACAAAAGAAGAAAGAATACGAATAGGCAAGACCCTGAGAAATTTGATTGGCTGTTTCAGAATTTAATGTAGTAACAACAACGGATAGTACTGCTACATGCAAGACCCATTTTTTAAACCATTCATGGAATTAGAGTGACCTATCACATTCAAATGCTAATGCATAAATTCATAAATCTGTAAATCTATTGGTAACTACAAACTGATTCACTGTGATTCATCTTAATCTGAAAGAGGAGCAACAAGAAGAATTTCAGGTCCTCAAGATGAAGGACAATTGATGGAGAAGCCGGCTGTACTTCTGCAACAGATGGCCTAAAGACCCCAGTCAGGATCTAGTTCTCATGGATCTTCCAAAGAAGATATGCTCATCCAAATTAATGACTTCTTATTTTATAGCTAATGACATCTCATTTAAAATATCTTGTTAAAAAATTGTCACTTCTCGAATGGCAGATGTCCTAAACAGCACTCTGGCCTCAGAATCAGCCCTTAAGGCATGCAGATCCAGCTGAAAAGCCCATGAGAGTATTTCAGGCATGGAAAGCCAAGACACTCTGGGGGAAAAAAAAAAAAAAACTAAATGAAAGATCTCCACGAGTGAGATCCCAGTGGAAAGAATGGGTCATCAAAGAAGGAGGTACCTTTCTCTGAAGGGAGGAGAGAACTTCCACTTTGACCATGGCCTTGTCTAAATATGATCAGAGTCAGTGAACTCAGGGGGCTTCCATAGCCTTGGCAGCTCATGACAAGAGCCGAGGGTGATTACTGAGGCCATAAACAAGAGTGTCAATTTGTTAAGTCAACAACAAGAGTCACTGTGCACTTACTCCTCATGTAGGATCTTTGTCCTTAGTGTGCTGTACATTGAGATTTAATGCTATAACTAGTACTCAAACAGTATTTTTCACTTTATGTTTCTGTGTGGGAGCAAACTGTTGAAATCTTTACTTAATGTATGCTAAAATGATCTTCTGTATATAAAGAGAATCAAAAATAAATCTTGATGTGAATGGAAGGGGAGAGGGAGTGGGAAAGGGGAGGGTGGCAGGTGGGAGGACGTTATGGGGGGAAGCCATTGTAATCCATAAGCTGTACTTTGGAAATTTATATTCATTAAATAAAAGTAAAAAATAATTGTCACTTCTACCAGGAGTAAGCCTGATATATTATCCTATAAAAATTGAGGATTTCTCAATTTTTAAGATCTCTTATAGCTCTTATTGTTTATTCATTGAATTCAATTAGGTGCATTCTGTAGTAGAGTTTCTTATTTACAGTGTTTCTTTCCTTGTTCCATCTGCACAAATTATGCTCTTTGAAGATGGGGATTTGTTGTCCTTATTTGAATGCTTAATATGTAGAGGATGCCCAATAGATATTGAATGGAAAGTTCATAATAGCATAGGAAAGAATAAGTCAATATCACATTTTTATTTCTAGATTTCTCTCATGAAAGTAAATGATATCCTTGGCTTTATTTAAACAACAGGGTTTTAACATGAATATCCATGTTCACAAAACCAAGTTCTCAAGGTAATCTTGGGAATGATAATGTCTTTTGAGTTCTGAAAGCCAAGTTACTCATACTTCTTACAATTTTTTTTTTTTTTGACAGGCAGAGTGGACAGTGAGAGAGAGAGAGACAGAGAGAAAGGTCTTCCTTTGCCGTTGGTTCACCCTCCAATGGCCGCCGCGGCCAGCACGATGCGACCGGCGCACCGCGCTGATCCGATGGCAGGAGCCAGGAGCCAGGTGCTTTTCCTGGTCTCCCATGGGGTGCAGGGCCCAAGCACCTGGGCCATCCTCCACTGCACTCCCTGGCCACAGCAGAGGGCTGGCCTGGAAGAGGGGCAACCGGGACAGAATCCGGCGCCCCGACCGGGACTAGAACCCTGTGTGCCGGCGCCGCTAGGTGGAGGATTAGCCTAGTGAGCCGCGGCGCCGGCCACTTACAAAATGTTTAACATCATAAGATTCTTCAATATATCATTGGAACTGGTTATATTGCTTTGCAGTTTTCCTCTGTCAAATAATGTTCAATATGCAACACAATAGACTCGAATAAAACAACAGCTATGGATTCCAGAGTAACACCCCCAGTTTTATATGTAGCAAGTTTGAAGCAGAACTTGGAAATGTATCATTTTAAAACAGTCTCACAAACGCTTCAGACAGGAAGTCGGATCTCATCCTGACTCATATTCCGGAGTAGGTAATCAAAACTTTCAGAGCTTTATTCTCCCATTAGCAAGACGTGTCAGTTCTGATTCCGAAGTCATCTTCCCCACATGTGTTTCCTCCAGATGTCCGTTCACTTCAGGTGTGTTCACTGGAGAATCAAGCTTGGTTTGCCTTCTTGCTGGTCATAGCAGCAGACTTCACGGAGGAACAAATTGGCTGAAACACAATTTATATTTGATGACAATATTCAAATCACAGTTCAAAGAGCACCAGTTTCAACCGAGACCAGATTCCCGTAGCATGGATTTATCAGGACTTCCATTTTCATTATAACACTGCCCGGTGAATTTTTCACAGCAAGTAGTTCTAGGCTTTCCAGAGTTTCTAGCCTCATATGCTCGACCTTTATGCCCTGTGAAGTACATCATCCACTCTGCAAAGCTCTGAGCCTCAGGGGACAGCGCCATCTGCTGATATCCCAGGACATAGCTCGTTTGAGAACAGAACGAATTGACTGTGAACAAGTGGCACTAATAAAACTAATTTCCCAGCTTTCTCACTCTTGCTGCTTTGAATTACCATTCTCAATTATTAGGCTTTCTTTCGATCCGATGGATAAGTTGAGCCACCCTTGTCTGGTGAGTGTTTTTGTTAATAATGGGTGAAAGCCTTCCTCTGAGTGCCTTGGCTTAAGTCGTAGGTAGATGACTGTCAATAGATGATTATTCATGACTCGGGAAAGCGCATCACCTGAAGTGACAAGAATGAAGAATGATTGGACAAGGCATCACACCTTTGCCCCAGGGATGTTAATGGCCTCAGGAGAACGTTCTAGGAGTCTGGTTACAGGTGACTGTACGGAATTTCCTAACTTTTTTGGGGGGGAGAGGGAACTCAACAATGACTACCCACAATTAGTGCTGTGACACCCTGAAGGATAAAAATGTGCCATTTCCTGCTGGAACAGGCAGCAGATCCCATGGAAGCCCAATTTTGGTTAGGTTAAGTCAGTAAAGAAACAGGGTACTATTTTTCTAATTGGTAGTTTATTTATGTGTTTGTTTCAATGTTAGGGACTAGCTCTTATACCATCCCCCCAGAATCAGGAAAGGGAAACATTAAAAGCATAAAATGTGGGGAGTGCAGAAATATCTTATCTGTGTGTGTGTGTGTCTGTGTGTGTTCTAAGCCAAGACTTTGAAAGATAAACATTTGATGTAGGGAAATGTTGAAAGTAAGAAATTCATAAGCAGGTTTTATTACATTTTTCTAAAAATATTTGCCTTTCAAAATCAAACCCACTTAAAGTTTTCATACCTTTATTTTCTTTTCTTAGTCATTTTGACATATTGTAGGGGATTTCACTGTGTCATAATGTTATTTTATATAGATTTTAATTGCAAAAATAAAGTGAGTGGACCCACTGCCTTCCACACAGCTGAAAGTTCACTTTCCTGCCCACTTCTTCCCACACTCATGAGAAAATACCAGGTTTTAAATTAACGTTCAGCACTTAAGCTCTTGTGAGGTCCTCAAATATTTTATCACAGTTTAAAAAAACTATGACATATATTACAAATATTATTGGGAATAAGTGCAGATGGGACTAATTAGGCTTTTCTAGTTTGATTCTAACATTTGTAAAATAAATCATTTTAATTTTGAATTGAGTTTTCTTTCCCCCAAATTCAAAATGTGTGTAATTCAATTTTCACTGTTGCAAGGACAGAAGTGTCATAAACACTCTAACATCAAAACTCTCTTTCTAAACTACCCCAGCTTTGTATCACACAATCCCAGTTGTTTCAACTCAAAACTTTGCAAGCTTAGGTGAAAAAAAGTATTATATTTTATAGTAGTATTTATTAATAGTGAGACTTATTGAGAACATTGTTAATTTCTGTTTTTATACATTAATTCTCTTAACATCGCAATCTAGGTACAATTGCTTTTCAGTTAATGACGTAGAGAGGTTACTTACCTTGTCTAGCAGTGAAAACACTGTGGAGCTGATGGAAGCATAGTGGATACACTAACAAACAGGACAGGCTGGCATTATGGCACCAGCCTGCGACACCAGCATCCCATATGGACACTGATTTGAGTCTTGGCTGCTCCTCTTACTATCCACCTCCCTGCTAATGGCAACGAAAGATGGCTCAAATGCTTGGGCCCTTGCATCCATGTGGGAAACCCAGAAAAAGCTGCTGGATCCTGGCTTTGGTCTGGCCCAGACCTGGCCGTTGAGGCCCTTTGGAGGGTTAACCAGCAGATGGAAGATCTCTCCCCTTCTCCCTCTGTATCTCCATCTCTCTCTCCCTCTGCCTTTCAAATAAAATAAATCTTAAAAAAAAAAAAAGATAAACCAGAAACATGCTGAGACAAGATGCCTTTATTTACCTTAAGGATATATGTCCTCAAATCTGTTCTCCTGAGATCTCACTTCTCCTCTGCCTATCCTTGGTCTTAAGTTGGCTGTTAATCTATCTGTACCCATTTCTATCTATCTATCTATCAATCATTATCTATAATGGCACTTCAAAAAGTATGGAATGTTACATGGACACATATTATGAAAAGGCAATACTGCTCAGATTTCAAGGTTTTTTGCACCACAATAAATATCTTTAACCCCATCTTCCACAAACTTTTGAAGCACTCTCCTATCTATATATGTATAGATAGATTGCAACAGATACATATACACACCCATGTTCATGTTCATGAAGAGGACAATAATACAGAAGTTCATTTTCTGTTCTCTTTCCCCTCATGGCATTTGGGCTTCCTAACTAGCCTTCTTGATTATTTATTTCCTGGAGGTTGCTACCCTCCAAGAAGTTCAGTTTCATCTACCAAGTTACACACACATATTAACAGCTTTAGAGTGCCGAGTGCTAGACTCTGTCCTCCTCAGTTGTTCAGAATTGGGAGCAAGGTCTTCCACACTGTGGTGGGAGGAAAACGAGAGGCTTTGGAAGGTTCTTGATGTGGCAGAAGGAGAACAGTTCACCAAGAGAGATGAGCCCAGAGAATTCTTGTGTCAGAAGTGGGGAGCTATATGTGGAACACAGAAATCCCTTTGTATTACTCCTACTTCTTAAACTTACCTACCCAAGTCCTTGGGCTATATTGACCACTGACCTGCTACTGTTTGGTAGATGATTTCTCTTTCTTCTCCCTTGATGTGAGTTATGTCACAGATGTGTAGTAATATAGCATAACATGTAAGTGTTCCAGGTTTAGAGAAACACTATAGCTGGGAGATACTGAATGCTTTCTAGCTGCTGTAATTCAAGAAAAAAAATCTGTATGAAAGGAGGCATGAGCAGGCTTTTGCTGCTTATGACCCAGCAGAGAGAATTTCAAAAAAGAGATGGAAAGTGGAGGACAATTAAGATTCTCAGATGCTGCAGGGAGGACCAGAGAGCAAATAGCTGAAAAAAGGCAATCTATTTATCAGTATTGTCTAGGACGTTAGCCACGCAAGTAATTTTAAATTTTTTGAAAAGATTTATTTATTTATTTCAAAGTCAGAGTTACACAGAGAGAGGAGAGGCAGAGAGAGAGAGAGAGAGAGAGAGAGAGAGAGAGAGAGAGAGAAAGAGGTCTTCCATCTGCTGGTTCACTCCCCAACTGGCTGAAATGGCCAGAGCTGGGCTGATCCAAAGCCAGGAGCCGGGAGCTTCCTCTGGGTCTCCCACATGGATGCAGGGGTCCAAGGACTTGGTCATCTTCTACTGCTTTCCCAGGCCATAGCAGAGAGCTGGATCAGAAGTGGAGCAGCCAGGTCTGGAACTGGTGCCCATGAGGAATGGCAGCACTGCAGGTGATGGCTTTACCTGCTATGCCACAGCGCTGATCCCAGCAATTTTAAATTTAAATGTGGCCACATTAAGAGGAAATAGGTGAAGTGAAGCTTGAAACTATGTTTTATGGGGCCAGCATTGTGGCAGCACATGTCAAGCAGCCACTTGCATGATTGGGTCTCATATTCAAGTGCTGGTTCAAGTCCCTGCTACCTTGCCTCCCCATCTAGCTCTCCGTTACTGAACATAGGAAGGCCTCAGAAGATGGCTCAATTACAAAGGCCCCTGCCACCCATGTGGGATATCCAGGTGGAATTCCTGGCTCCTGGCTCTTGGCTTCAGCCTGGCCCAGACATGGCTTTTGTGGCAATTTGAGGAGTAAACTGACAGATGGAAGATAGTAAACTGACAGATGGAAGATTCTCAATCTCTCTCTCTCTCTCTCTCTCTCTCTCTCCCTTTTTCTGTCTTTCTCTCCCCACTTCCCTCCCTCTGTGTCACTCTGCCTTCAAATAAATAAAAATTAAATATTTTGTATATATAATTCAATATATCAAAAATGGTATCATGTAACATTTTCATATTTACAATTTACATTCTCAATGTTGTTCTATTTGAAATCCAGTGTGTATTTTACATTGATGATACATCTCATTTCCAAAGAAATACGTATCAATTGCTTGCTAGCTCTCCGTGGTTTGTGGCTACCGAATTGGGTGGCACAAATACACATGACAATGAGGAAATATTAGTAGAGAAGTAGAATTAGAAGCCAAATGCTTAGAAGCAGAGAAAGTATATGGTAAGGGCAAAGAGGCAGAGAATGCAAGCTACCTTTCCATGGACACCTCAAGAGCAAAGAATGGAGAACATTTCTTATTGTCACTTTAAAGCAACTTTGATAAGAATGCATTTCACAGAATGACTCAACACAAGAAGAATTAGAATTAGGAGATGTAAGCAGAAAGTTCTAAAGCAGGCATTCCATACCAAGTGTGAAACTAGAAGTCCAGGACTATGAGGGCTAATCTATCTTTTCTGCATCTGTAAATAGGCTGCAATTTACCAGGGCTATGATTTGTGACGACAGAGTTGTGTTATCAACTCTTGTCTTCAACAGCCCCCTACCCAAAGTGCCTTCCTATAGACGCAACCATTCTCAGAAAAACAGAGAAGGAATTTCTCATTTTTTAGGAGAAAAAATTACATTAAAAGCATGGCTGGCAAGTTTAGCTTGATAAATTGGAAACTGCATCTCTTTTATAAAAACAGAAGATGACTGGACTGGTTATGAACGAATGGGTTTTAATCTAAAACTCTGCCTTTTCAGTAGAATATCTAAAGACATATTAGTGTTCTTTAATTCCAAGGTCTGCTTCTCATTTGTTCATCTACTCATTCTTCAACAGTCTAAAATATTTTTGGAACTCTTACTCATTTCATCCTGAAAGTTACAGTGAATGAATAATTAGTTCTTTCTTTCATTCAAAAAGTCTTTATTGGCTCCTTTACCCTTCCTTTTTTCCTCTTTTCCATTGTTAGGGCCAACCTAAGGAACATTTTAAAATGAGTGGACTTGATTTTTTGGCATCTTTAAATCTCACTTTTTGCACTCTGGTCTGCTTTCTAGTCTTGATTATATTCTTCCATCTGTTCCCTGAAGTCCAAGTCATCTAACTACATGATTCACCATCACTATAATAATCCATAATGAAACCAGTTAAATTCCCTTTGCCTGTCTCTATTCTCAGGAGATATTGATATAAATGCACTGCTATGGCCTGAATATACGTGTGCACCTGTAATTAATATTTTTTTTTGACAGGCAGAGTTAGACAGTGAGAGAGAGAAACAGAGAGAAAGGTCTTCCTTCCATTGGTTCACCCCCCAAAATGGCCACTACGGCCAGCACGCTGCACCGACCCAAAGCCAGGAGCCAGGTGCTTTGGGTCCAAGCACTTGGGCCATCCTCCACTGCCTTCCTGGGCCACAGCAGAGAGCTGGACTGGAAGAGGAGCAACCAGGACAGAATCCGGCACCCCAACCGGGACCAGAACCTGAGGTGCCAGTGCCACAGGCGGAGGATTAGCCTAGTGAGCTGCAGCGCTGCCCTGTAATTAATATATTGAAACCTAATCACCAATGCTATCTTATTAGGAGGGAGTACTTTTGGAGGGTGAGTAGATTATGAAGGTGAAGCCCTCATGTTTGGGATTAGCCCTCTTTAAAAAGAGACTAAGGGACTAGCATTGTGGCGCAGGGGCTGAAACAGCTGCCTGAAATGCTGGCATCCTATGAAAGTTGGTTCCAGTCCTGGATGCTCAACTTCTGATCCAGCTCTTTTGGTGCACCTGGCCCAAGTGCTTGTGATTTTTTTTCCTGTACATTTATTCTAGAATGTCAAATAAGTGAATTCTTTCACTCAGTATATGGTTTTTGAGATCCAGAAATATCATGGACAGAGGTGTTTTCAAGTTGGTCAGAGACTTTGCTGATGCTCTGAGGTCTGGTCTCCCAGAGATACTCCAGCTCCTCCTCTCAACTATCCTTGTCTCCCTCCATATCCTCTGCTCAGTCCGTGTCTGTTTTTTTTTTTTTTTAATTTTTCCCCAATAGAGTTTGTTTCAAAGTGCAAAATATTGTTGCTCTTACTTTGAATTCCTACAAGGTTTGTACATCAGTATGTTCACATATCAGAGAATCAAAAAATATTCTATCATCATCTACTCAGTATCAGTCTTTTGTTTCTTCTTGGACAACTTCATTTGCTGTATTTAAAGAAGATATGGACATAACTGAGAAAGAATGTATGTGATAGAATGTTACACATTGATACACATACGCAATGATAACTCACTGATGCTGAGAACATTGAGTCTGATGATGATCTGGCTTTCCTGTGGGCAGAGCAGCATTGTCTTAGAGCCAGACAAGTTGTCACTTCTCTTTGGCCAGGGTTGGCGAAGGTCATGGGGTATGTGGTTGATGCCGTCCAGTCCCTGTGGGAAAGGTATAAAAGTATGGCAAGGAGCTGCTCCTCCCTGGGAAAGGATTATGTGTGTTAGTGAAGAAATATGGGACCAGATGACTCTACACTCAGCATGGATTATGTAATCCGAGGATGGTTTTCAGTATCAAGACATCATAGAATAATAGACGGTGCTTTCCTGATGTTCTAACCCCAAAAGCCTCCAGTCATGGTATGTCAGCCCATCATATCAGGAAAAATAAGTCTTTTCAGATTGAATAGAAGTATGGCATAAACAACTGTATTTTGGTTCTCTAGAGATACAGAAGCAATAGGATATATGGGTATTTGATGGGGGATTCATTTGGTTAACTGATATGCATGAGTATCACAGCTAAGTACCATAACAAGTTCTCTGGAGCATAGAGACCCTGGGATGCCAAAAGCATGACTCAGTCCACATCCAAGGCCTCAGAACCAAGGAAACTAGGATGCCAATCTTAACTTGAGATTGAAAGCTGGAGTTCCAGCAAAGGGACACAGGTGTGAGCCCTGGAGTCTAAATGCCAGCAAATGAGGTCCAAGACAAGACCATGAATGCCCCAGCTCTCTCATGGTGAGAGGACAATTCGCCTTCTACATTAGTCTCTCCAGACTATTACTGATGTTGCCCACACTGAGCCCTGATTTTTCCACCTAGTCCACTCAGACTCCCATGCCAATCTCTGGAAAGACCCTCACAGGAAGACTGAAAATAATGCTTTTCAGGTTTCTAGGTATTCCTCAATCCCATCAAATTGACATCATAGCATCAACCACCACAGCAATGATCCAGAAACTTAAACTGTGATCTCAAGATTGAAAATCAAAAAGATCAGCAGGAACATTTCAGGACACTTAAACCTTGTCTTTTCTTTTATATCTTGTTTTCTGTTTAGTCTGATTATCACAAAACAATGGTTGTTTCACAAAAAGATTTAGGAATATATGAGCATACTGCAAAAACATTCTTGGAAATTTCTTGTAATTAAAGATAAATGTTTTTGATGCAACAAATTTTGAATTTCATGTATTTACATTCACTGTGAACTTCTTGAATATTCCTCATGTTTCATATGTTATAGATGTACAGATATTTATGTATTTTTATTTTTTCTTTGCAAAATTTATTCACATGAAATCACTCTATTGTAAGACTCTATCTTTTATTTGGTGTAGGAGTAAGTGTCCTTTATTTCTTTTGGGTGTCCTTTATTCAGATCAAAGTTCACTCTACTAGAATGAAGTCATAATTCTATTAGACATATAGGGACTTTGGAATAGCCAGGGCTGTCGCTCCCCCTCTTCGTGGAGGAACGACACAGGACCCTGCGCTGTTCTTTTGTCTGCTCGGCCCTCCCCGGGTTTGCTGCTGGTTCTTCCCAGTTGGCTACCGTCCCTTCCACCTCCGTGGAAGGGTGGTTCCCCCTGCCACTTTCCCCACTTCCGTGGGGGAGCGGCACACCGCCGGCCGGCTCTCTTGGGGGCTGCACAGGTGTTCGTTCAGATAGATGTTCCCTGGTGCATGTTGTCTCTCTCCTCCTTTATAGTCCTTTTCCACCAATCCCAACTCTGCTACCCACACGCCGAGTACGCTGCTCTCCTCCAATCAGGAGCAGGTCCTGCTGTTTATTGGTTGAATTGGAGGCAGCTGTGTAGAGGCTGTTTCCTCCTCTCCCAGCGCCATATTGTGGGAGAGCAGATGCATAGAATAAGTCTTAATTCCAGTAACTTAGTCTAGTCTGAGTTGCTCCCAATTGCTCCCCACACAGGGCCTTACGGGTAACTACAACAAATGGAGATTAATGCACAACACATAAACCTCAGAATTGTGGGCATTTTTTTCCCCATGTTTGAGAAGAAAAATACCAGCAAAGAAAGATTTAAATGCACAAGAGTTATTTTAAGAAAATCAATTTCTATAAATATACTTTATTGCTTACTCATAAATTTATACTTCTCTTTCCCTTGCTGCCTAATTGGTTTCCTGCTTACAGCTTGGCTCTATGCTTCATGTTTTCCTAAGAATTAAGTCCCTGATATTTGTCTGCTCAGGCCATTCTTCCACTAACAGACCAGTAGCTCTTCCCTGATTGAAAGCCCAAAATTCATAGCTTGGCATTCAAGTCTCTTCAGAATCTGACCCCAAACTGTTTTTATCATTTTACTTGCCTCCCCAGGAATTCCCTCCCAGTGTTCCTCCCAGTCACCACAACTGTTGTTCTCCTGCATATAAAGTATTTGACAGTAGGGGGTACAATTTTATACCATACCAGGTGAGCATCTGTCTGCTTACCTGTCTACTGTAACTTCACAGAAGATGATCCATAATCTCTGAAATCACCCTTTTTATTAAAAAAAATTTATTTATTTATTTGAAAGAGTTACACAGAGAGAGGAGAGGCAGAGAGAGATCTTCCATCCACTGGTTCACTCCCCAATTGGCCGAAATGGGTGAGCTGCGCAGATCCGAATCCAGGAGCCAAGAGCTTCCTCCAGGTCTCCCACACTGGTGCAGGGGTCCAAGGACTTGGGCCGTCCTCTACTGCTTTCCTAGGCCATAGCAGAGAGCTGGATCAGAAATGGAGCAGCCAGGACTCGAACTGGCGTCCATATGGGATGCTGGCACTGCAGGCAGCAGCTTTACCTGCTATGTCGCAGCACCAGCCCCAGCAATCATTCTTTTATATGGATTATCTAATCTCCCACTTGTTTTTATTTAATTTTGGGGAAAAATGTACCTAACATGAAATTACCATTGCAGGTATTTTTCAGTATGCCTATGGTGGCATTAAGAATATTCACACTGTTGTGCAGCCATCAACACCACCAAAACTTTTTCATCATGCCATTCTGAAATTCTGTACCCATTTTTTTTTAAAGAAGCAACTCCCAATTTATTTATTTATTTATTTGACATGCAGAGTTATAGACAGTGAGAGAGAGAGACAGAAAGGTCTTCCTTCTGTTGGTTCATCCCCCAAATGGCCGCCACGGTTGGAGCTGTGCCGGTCTGAAGCTAGGAGCCAGGTACTTCCTCCCAGTCTCCCTTGCAGATTCAGGAGCCCAAGCATTTGGGCCATCCTCCACTGCCCTCCCAGGCCATAGCAGAGAGCTCGACTGGAGGAGGAGCAACCAGGACTAGAACCCAGCACTCATATGGTATGCTGGCGCCGCAGGCGGAGGATTAGCCAATTGAGCTGCGGTACTGGCCCAGAAATTCTGTACCCATTACACATTCACATCTCATTTTCCTCTCACCCCCTAGCCCATGATAACCCTTATTCTACTTTCTGCAATAATGAAGTTTCCTACTCTAGGTATTTCATGTTGGTGGAAATACACAATATTTGCTTTTTAGCATAGCATGAATTCAAGGTTCAACTTGTGTTGTAGCATGTATCAAAATTTCATTTCTATTTAAGGCTAGAAACTATTCCACTGTATGCATATAACAGAAGTTTTTATCCATGTATTTGTTGATGGGTATTTGGATAGTTTCCAACTTTGGCTATGAATAATGATGGTAGGTATATTAGTGTGCAATATCTATTCAAATCTAGTAAGACACTAATTCGTTCAATTATTTTGTGTATATTCTCATTAAGTGAGACTGCTGAGTCCAATTGAACTTCTCTGTTTATCTTTTTTGAAGAACCACCATACCATTTTCCACAATGTGCCATTTTACATTCCTTCCAACAAGACACAAAGATTCCAATTTCTCCACATCTATGCCAATGCTTGTTGTTTCCCATATTGTTTTGATGATAGCCTTCTTTGAATGTGAAATGGTATGTGGGGTTTTGACTTTCCCTAATGATTAGTGATGTTTAGCATTTTTTTAGGTGCCTATTAATCACCTGTAGATCTTCTTAGGAGAAATGACTATTCAAACCTGTGCTCATATTAATTAGCTCATTAATTAGCATATTTTTTTGTTTTGTTTTTGTATATTAAGAATCTGGAACACATCATGCTGAGTGAAATAAGCCAGTCCCAAAGGGACAAATACCATATGTTCTCCCTGATCGGTGACAACTGACTGAACACCAAAAAGGAAACCTGTTGAAGTGAAATGGACACTATGGGAAACGGTGACTTGATCAGCATAGCCCTGACTGGTAATGAACAACTTAATACATTATCCCTCTTAGTAGTTTTTTGTCTGTTCTACTTTTAATATGACTGGTTTAATTCTGTAATTAATACACAGTTATTCTTAAGTGTTGAAAATTAACTGAAATGTGATCCCTGTTAAACATAAGAGTGGGAATAAGAGAGGGAAGAGATGTATAATTTGGGACATGCTCAAGCTGACTTGCCCCAAATGGTAGAGTTAGAAACATACCCGGGGATTCCAATTCAATCCCATCAAGGTGGCATGTACCAATGCCATCTCACTATTCCAAGTGATCAATTTCAGTTCACAATTGATCATAATGAAAGGACTAAGAGTCAAAGGGAGCACATAAACAAGTCTAGTACCTGCTAACACTAACCGATGGAATAAATAAAGGGGAGAGTGGTCCAACATGGGAAGTGAGATACTCAGCAGACTCATAGAATGGCAGATGTCCTAAATAGCACTCTGGCCTCAGAATCAGCCCTAAAGGCATTCGGATCTGGCTGAAAAGCCCATGAGAGTATTTCAGGCATGGAAAGCCAAGACACTCTGGCAAAAGATCTCTGTGAGTGAGATCCCAGTGGAAAGAACAGATCTTCAAAGAAGGAGGTACCTTTCTCTGAAGGGAGGAGAGAACCTCCACTTTGACTATGACCTTGTCTAAACAAGATAAGAATCGGAGAACTCAGAGGGCTTCCATAGCCTTGGAAACTCATGACTGGAGCATAGGGAGATTACTGATGCCATAGACAGGAGTGTCAATTGGTAAAGTCAACAACAGGAGTCACTGTGCACTTACTCCTCATGTAGGATCTCTGTCCTTAATGTGCTGTGCATTGAGATTTAATGCTATAACGAGTACTCAAACAATATATTTCACTTTGTGTTTCTATGGGGGTGCAAACTGTTGAAATCTTTACTTAATGCATACTAAACTGATCCTCTGTTAAAAAAAAAAAAGAAATTATCAACTCCCAACTTGACTCTCACTGGGATTAAACATGACAATAGGTCTGATCTGATTTCATCATCATTTAAAAAAAATCATCTATTATTTTTCACTTTATGTTTCTGTGTGGGAGCAAACTGTTGAAATCCTTACTTAATGTATACTAAGCTGATCTTCTGTATATTAAGATAATCAAAAATGAATCTTGATGTGAATGGAAGGGGAGAGGGAGTGGGAAAGGGGAGGGTTGTGGGTGGGAGGGACGGTATGGGGGGAAAGCCATTGTAATCCATAAGCTGTACTTTGGAAATTTACATTCATTAAATAAAAGTTAAAAAAAAATAATTCTCTGCATATTGGATGTTAACCTCACATATCTTATTTACAAACATTTTCCCACTCTGTGAATTGTCCTTTTCATCTGTTAATTAGTAGTATTTGATGGAAAACGATTTTAGTTTTTATCAAGTCCGATTTATTTTTCTTTTGTTGCCTTGTGCTAAATTGAGTGCCATGAAGCTTTTCTCCTAACAGATTTATAGTTAAACCTCTTATGTTTAGTTTTTAATCCATTTTTAGTTAATTTTCATATATGGTTAAGGGAAGAGTCTGATTTTATTTATTTATGTTTTTAACACATGGACAACACATTTTCCAGTACCATTTCTAAAATTACATTCTTTCTCCATTGGCATCCTTGTTGAAAATGATTTGACAATAGATGCAAGAGTTTGCTTCTAGACTATCCTATTCCTTAGTCTGTTGCTGTCTTTATGCAAGTACCACATTCTTTTGATTAAGGTAGCTTTGTAGTAAATTTTGAAATCATAAAAGCTTAGTCTCCAAAGTTGTTCTTCTCTTCCAAGATTGTTTTAATTATTTTTGAACCACTGAGATTCCATAAAAGTTTTAGGGTAGATTTTTCTTCTTCTGATAAGAGATTGATTGAAATTTTCAGTGAATTGAAGAAACCAGAGCAAATTTTATATTGCTTTGGGTTGTATTGATATCTTGATAATATGGAGTCTTACAATTCATGAACACAAGATGTCTTCTCATTTACTTGCCACTATTTTTTTTTCAGCCATTTTCTACAGTTTGCTGTGTACATGGCTTTTACTTTTGTGGTTAAGTTAATGACTGAGTATTTTGTTCTTTCTGATGCTGTTGTAAATGTAATTGTTTTCTCGATTTTTATTCATAATTATTCACTGTGAGTTTATAGAAATACAGCTGATTTTACTCATGATTTTGCATCCTACTGAATTTGTTTATAAGTTCCCACAACTGGTTGTGTGTGCATGTGTTTGTGTACACATGTGTTCTTCAGGATTTTCTCCTTTAAGAGCATGTTGTTTGTGAACCAAGTTAATTTTACTCTTCCCTTTGTATTTGGGTGACTTTTATTTCTTTTCTTGTCTCACTTCTCTAACTAGCACTTCCAATATTACATTTTCTAGAAATGCAAAACTAGTCATCCATGTATTCTTCCTCAGAGGATCTGTCATTCTTCAACATCGAGTATGATGTTGTCTGTTGGTTTTTCATATATGGTCTTGATTAAATTGAAGTAGTCTCCTTGTGTTACTGGTTTATTGAGTGTGTTTTATTCATTTTTTATGATAAAAGGGGGTTGAAGTTTGCAAAATGATTTTTCTATATCCAGTGTGCTGATCATATTTTTTCCTTTCACACTTTAGTACAGTGTATTATACTGGTTCATTTTCATGGTTTGAACCACCCTTGTAACCCAGAAACAGATCTCACTTGATCAGCATGTATAATAACTTCAGTAAACTGCTGTACTTAGTTTTCTGGTATTCCCTTGAGGATTCCTGCAGCAATGTTCATTGTTTATATTGGTAAGTAGTTTTCTTTTAGGTTCTGTCTGTCTACCTTGCATAGCAGGGTAATGCTGGCCTCATAGGATGAATCAGGAAGTGTTCTTTCCTGTTTAATTTTCTTATGTTCTTTTTTGAATTTCAGGTTGAAATTATCAGATGCAGGCCTTTTCTTTAGTGCTATTTTTTTTATCATTGATTCAATCTCCTTATTAGTTTCATGCTATTCAGGTTTTTAATCTTTCTTTCTTTCTTTCTTTCTTTCTTTCTTTCTTTCTTTCTTTCTTTTTTACAGGCAGAGTTAGAGAAAGAGACAGTGAGAGAAAGAGACAGAGAGAAAGGTCTTCCTTTTTAGGTTAGTTTACCCCCCAAGTGGCTGCTACTGCTGGCACCTTGCAGCCATCGCGCTGTGCTGATCTGAAGCCATGAGCCAGGTGCTTCCTCCTGGTCTCCCATGCGGGTGCAGGGCCCAAGCACTTGGGCCATCCTCCACTGCCTTCCTGGGCCACAGCAGAGAGCTGGAGTGGAAGAAGAGCAACTGGGACAGAATCCAGCGCCCCACCTGGGACTAGAACCCGGGGTGCCGGTGCTGCAAGCAGAGGATTAGCCTAGTGAGCTGCGGCGCCGGCCATCATTTCTTTATTACTTTTTTTTTGACACATTTTTACAGCTTTATCATTTCGTTTAGATTTCTCAATTTGTACAATCAATTGTTTATAATATTCTCTTATATCTTTTTCACTTTGATAGTTTTTGTAGTAATATCCCCCACTTTAATTTTTTCAGTTAATTTAATCTAATTTTTTTAACTTTTATTTAACAAATATAAATTTCCATAGTACAACTTTTGGATTATTGCGGATTTCCCCCCATAACCACCCTCCCACCTGCAACCATCCCATCTCCCACTCCCTCTCCCACCCCATTCTTCATCAAGATTCATTTTAATTATCTTCATATACAGAAGATCAATTTAGTATATACTAAGTAAAGATTTCAACAGTTTGCACCCACATAGAAACATAAAGTATAAAGTACTGTTTGAGTACTAGTTTTACTGTTAATTCACATAGTACAATACATTAAGGACAGAGATCTTACATGGGGAGTATGTGCACAGTGACTCCTGTTGTTGGTTTAACAATTGACACTCTTATTTATGAGGTTGGTTATCACCCGAGGCTCTTCTCATGAGCTACCAAGGCTATGGAAGCCTCTTAAATTCGCCAACTCTGATTATATTTAGACAAGGCCATAGTCAAAGTGGAAATTCTCTCCTCCCTTCAGAGAAAGGTACCTCCTTTTTGATGGCCCATTCTTTCTGCTGGGCTCTCACTCACAGAGATCTTTCATTTAGGTCATTTTTTTTTTCCACAGTGTCTTGGCTTTCCATGCCTGAAATACTCTCATGGGCTTTTTAGTCAGCTCTGAATGCCTTAAGGGCTAATTCTGAAGCCAGCTTGCTGTTTAGGACATCTGCCATACTATGAGTCTGCTGTGTATCCCACTTCCCATGTTGCATTGTTCTCTCCTTTTTAATTCTATCAGTTAATATTAGCAGACACTAGTCTTGCTTATGTGATCCCTTTGACACTTAATCCTATCATTGTGATCAATTATGAACTGAAACTGATCACTTTGACTAGTGAGATGGCATTGGTACATGCCACCTTGATGGGATTGTATTGGAATACCCTGGCACGTTTCTAACTTTACCATTAGGGGTAAGTCCGATTGAGCATGTGCCAAACTGTACATCTCCTCCCTGTCTTATTCCCACTCTTATATCTAACAGGGATCACTTTTCAGTTAAATTTAAACACCTAAGAATAATTGTGTGTTAATTAAAGAGTTCAACCAATGGTATTAAGTAGAACAAAAAAATACTCAAAGGAATAAAATAGTCAGTTGTTCCTAAACAGTCAGGACAAGGGCTCATCAAGTCATTGTTTCTCATAGTGTCCATTTCACTTCAACAGGTTTCATTTTAGGTGCTCTGTTAGTTGTCACCGATCAGGGAGAATATATATTTGTCCCTTTGGGACTGACCTATTTCACTCAGCTTGATGTTTTACAGATTCCTCCATTTTGTTGCAAATGACCGGATTTCATTTTTTTTTACTGATGTATAGTACTCTATAGAATACATATCCCATAATTTCTTTATCCAGTCTTCTGTTGATGGGCATTTAGGTTGATTCCATGTCTTAGCTATTATGAATTGAGCTGTAATAAACACTGTGGTGCAGACAACTCTTTTATTTGCCAATTTAATTTCCTTTGGGTAAATTCCAAGTAGTGGGATGGCTGGGTTGTATGGTAGGGTTATATTCAGGTTTCTGAGGAATCTCCAAATTGACTTCCATAGTAGCTTTACCAGTTTGCATTCCCAACAACAGTGGTTTAGTGTCCCTTTTTCCCCACATCTTTGCCAGCATCTGTTGTTGGTAGATTTCTGAATGTGAGCCATTCTTACCGGGGTGAGGTGAAACCTCATGTGGTTTTGGTTTGCATTTCCCTTATTGCTACTGATCCTGAACATTTTTTCATGTGCCTGTTGGCCATTTGGATTTCCTCTTTTGAAAAATGTCTATTGAGGTCCTTGGCCTATCTCTTAAGAGGGTTGTTTGTTTTGTTGTTGTGGAGTTTCTTGATCTCTTTGTAGATTCTGGTTATTAATCCTTTATTGGTTGCATAGTTTGCAAATATTTTTTCCCATTCTGTTGGTTGCCTCTTCACTTTCCTGACTGTTTCTTTTGCAGTACAGAAACTTCTCAATTTGATGTAATCCCAATTGTTAATTTTGGCTCCGACTGCCTGTGCCACTGGGGTCTTTTCCCACTTTAATTTCTGTTAGTTATTTGAAAGAAAACCTTACAAAGGTTTGAATGGAAGCCTTATAAAACATGAGTATGTAATTATCATGTAGGAAAAAAAGTAAAAAGGGAAAACATGAAACTTTGGCCATAAAATTTTTCCTTGACTCAGGTAAAATCTCTAGTGAATATCCCTGACACCAAATGCAGGTATATGTTCCCTAAACAGGTATCTTTGGATCCAACAAGCATGATGAATCAAAAGCCAGTGATGATCATAATTTGTGAACTTTTTGTGATCAGCCTTGACCCCAAAATAACCAAGTGGTGGCTTTTCCCTTCCAGTACTTCCCTATGTATTTTGGTGCCAAAGTATATGACTGAGACAGCTCATATGTAGTCCTGGTTACATGTCAGGTTTTCCTGGAGAGAGGCAAAAATGAGGGAGGATACAGTTTTTCCTTTTTTTTCACCATAGATTCTCATTTCTTCATTCTGATTGTTCTTCACTGAACACTAAGTAGGCATCAGTGAAATTCATAATAAATGCTTGATATTTTTCAAAACCAAAATTTGTGTGACTCAACACTACAGAAAATCTGTTTTTATTGCTCGTTCATACCCCCCCCCCCACTTTACCTTAACCATCACTAAGTTTTGCCAATTTTAAATGAAATTTTCTCCACATAGGTTTCAGGTTGAAACTGACTCAGGATCCAAATAAATTTAGAAGCATGTGTTTTAAATACTACAAATATATCTATTTTTAATGGATGTCTCATGATATTCAAAACCAGGCATATAAAACAAATTGCAGCACATTTCCTCAAGCAACCACCCAGGGATTATACAAAAAGAACTTAATAGTTATGTTCCACCTTTTCTTCCTCCCTCCCTCCCTCCCTCCCTCTCTCTCTCTCTCTCTCTCTCTTCCTTCCTTCCTTTCTCTCTCTCTCTTCCTTCCTTTCTTTCCTTCTTTCCTTCCTCCCTTCCTCTCTCTTTCTTTCTCTCTCTCTCTCTCCTTCCTTCCTTCCTTCCTTCCTTCCTTCCTTCCTTCCAATGAAGAATTTGCCTGAGTGGTCCGATTTAGTGGAATCTTTTCCAGGTAAACTTCCTGTCAGTTTTTCCCAGTACAGAAACCCCAACCCTACCCTAGGCTTTTAAAACATCAAATTTTATTGTCCTCCACATCTTTAAAAGCAAAAACTGAAAAACCAACAAGCAAAAAACTACCCTTTCAGGTGGTTGAAGGTCCAAGGATCACTTGAAATAATTGTTTTTGGTTCTTCCTCATGTAACACCTGAAGAAGACATTCTGTTTATGGGAACCAAATTACTTAGACATATTTCCCAGATCTTTAGACAGAGGTCAGTACACACATTAGCTGGGGGCAAAAGCGTATTCAAGCTCAGGCACCCCTTTTGAATTCACAGCTGGGATTTATGCAGCTCCATGCTGTTGGCCCGGTCCCCTAGGTTACCCTTCACCTTACTCATAATATCCAGCCAGCATGTCAGGGCCCATCTCTTCTCCACACATCAACAGATGTTTGTGGAGGATCAGCTGTTCCCATGGTACCTGGGCTCCAGGATTTGTGATGGAATGTGCAGTGTTTCCCAGACCCCAAGTTCTCAGCAACAGCTCAGATACAATCTTGATTTTCTGCGCCTACTGAATCTTTCTAGGATTTCATGGTGGTGCTCTGACATTTCCACACACTGAGTCCCAACTCCTGATAACAAACTGTAGGGATTAAGCAATTCCTCCCTGAGAACTATGTTTGTCTTCATGTTCTTCCCTGTTATTCCTCCCCTTAAAATAATTTTCAAGGAAGCACTATTTATTATTCTAAATACTTGAAATAGAATTTTCAGAATTATGATGCTTCCACTACATAAAAGGTAGCAGCACTTTTATTATGCTGGTGGAAATGATCACCTTGCATCTTTTTAAATTTTTTTTCTGGTCTGATTTTCTTGGCTAAAGATTTAAAATCATTTAAATATCTGCAACCGGATGGCTATGGATCTTATGTAACAATAAATAATATGGAGATATGTTTGGATTTAAAAAACTGATGAATATAACCTCCTTAAGTGACATTGAAATAATACAACATTAGAAACAGACATTTCAGGAAAAAAAAAAAAAACAATAATGCCTACCTTGACTTATTGCTAAGTTCAAGATAGTATTTAAATAACTCCTCAACTTTGAAAAATACATATGTTTTATCATACCTCTTTTTTAAGTCTTAAATATTAAATAAAAAAGAAGAAAAATTTGGGAAAAATACCTGGTTTTCACAGCATTAGCTCTGTAACTGCTGAAAATATAGATTCCTGATTCTTACCTTTGCAGGGATCCTAGTTATATGAAAAAAGAAAGACAAAAGAAGACGTCTGAAATTCCAAGCTATATTTGAATTTCAGATAAATAATGAATTTTTAAAAACATGCCCCATATATCACTGGACATAGTTCTATTAAAAAATCACTCTTTATCTGAAATTCAAATTTAATTGGATGTCTTGCATTTTATCTATCAGGCTTAACCATTATAGATTCCAATTCAGTCATGAGTGGATGAGAGTTCCAAATGAAAGTACTTTTTATAAGCTAAGCTCTGCAGGAATCTGAAGAGAAGTTAGATTTGGACCACTAGTAATGGATTTGAGAAAGAACAGATACACACACTCACACCTCCATAACAGAGATATAATGGTGGTCTTAAGGACTGCAAACGGAGAAAAATACAATCTAAAATAAACAAAGAAACCAAAGCACATCTGATCTTGGAGACACTGGGGATACAGGTGGCAAAATAGTCAGTCATTTTACAAGTTATAGGCTGAGCTACAGAATAAAAGAATTATTCTCCTCTTCCTCCTCATAGTTATCATTATCCTCATCATTGTCATCATTGTTTTGACTGGCTTTCTTTATTTGTTTCTATCAAATATAGTTAGTTGTGAATAGATGTCCTTGTTAACGTTTATGATTGATGGTGGACTACCATAAGTAACAAATCAAAGATAAAATATGTGACCAATTAGTTTTAAAAAAACCAGAACATAATAGAATACACCACAGTAAATTTAAAGTGAAAATTTATTTAATTTACTTGTTCTACCTCTATTAAGTGTCTGGTATGTTAAATATTGGTGGGGGGAATGATAAAAATGAGAGAGTCCCGGTTCTTCCAGATCTTAAGTTAATGGTTTAAGAACTCAACGATATCCAGCAGGAGTTCAAGTTTTTCATGATATGCTTATAATACAGAGCTTCGTTTGTAAAGTGCCAGAGTATAGGATACCTGGATTAACAGAATTCACAACATTAAGGAAAAACAAAAATGTCTACATTTTATTTATTTTTTTAAAGATTTATTTTATTTCTTTGAAAGACAGAGTTACAGAGAGAGGTAGGGACAGAGAGAGGTCTTCCACCTGCTGGTTCACTCCTTAGATGGCCGCAAAGGCTGGAGCTGCACCGATCCGAAGCCAGGAGCCAGGAGCTTCCCCCGGGTCTCCCATGCAGGTGCAGGGACCCAAGGACTTGGGCCATCTTCCACTACTTTCCCAGGCTATAGCAGAGAGCTGGATTGGAAGTGGAGCAGCCGGGTCTCGAACCGGTGTCTTTTTGTGATGCCAGCACTTCAGGGCAGAGCATTAACCCACCGGTCCCAAACGTCTACATTTTAAAAATTTAGTATCCACAATATAACTCTTCATTAGGGAGAAATTCCTCTTAGGCAGCATTGGAATTGCTTTGTTTGGTTCAAATCAGGTAACAGGAAAGCTCTTAGTGCTTACTGGATTTAATTCAGAACTAGTTATGCTGTTTAGTAATACATGTATTCCTACTGGTTATTATCACAGAAATGTTTCTGCATTATTTTTCCTGGTAGAGTGTGCTTTGTTAACATGGTCACATGGAACACAGGGCTGTGTGCTGTGAATTGTGCTCATTAGGCAGAAGGGGGTAAATCAGACTCCTGAGTGTGGAATACCCAGCTGGATTCCCACCTGCTGCATGATGTCTTTTCTGACAATGGCCACCCACTTGGAGCTCTCCCTTTGCACCCACCCATAGCATGCCCCACTGGAACAGCTCCTTTCACTGTTTCAAAAATCTCTTTCTAATATTTAAGTCTGGTAGTCCATTAATCCTGGTGGGTGTGGGGAGGAGGAGGAAGAACCATATCAGAGACTCATTTGCTATTTCCCACAGAGCCTCCCTCATCTAGATGTGGCCTCCAAGTCATTTATCACCTGGTTGTTTAGCCTGAAAGTCACTTTGAAGATCATAACACAGAAGTAAGCCTTGTAGACAGCAAGTGCCTTTCATAGCACCAGGGGTGTGCCCTGAGAAACAGAGGAATAAAAAGTAAAGCCTCAATGTGCCAGGACGAGGGAGGATTTAGGTGAAATTATTCTTTCTGGTTCACTGAAAAATGTCTTTCTGGAAATTAAATCGACTACAGTAAGAAGGTTGCTTTACTTAGTATTTTAGTGTGTGCAAGGGCATGAAAGCATAGCACCTGCTCTCTAGGAGCACAGGATTCAGGTGAAGAGTCAGAGCAAATGTGATTGAGAATTGAATTAACAGGAGATTTAATTAGGGAGCATAGGAAAGTGACTTCTTGCTTCTCAATGAGGGCTATTATGGGTTTGCTTCTTGTTTTCTATATGGGCTTACTTTCCTGTGCTCATAAATATAAAGTGGTGGATGTAATTGAATGCATTTTTCTGAATATTGTTTCTTATGGTATATTAGGTCAATGACATTAGTAATAATATGATAGCAGCCACAAATGGAGTGCTTAAAACATTCCAGATGGTCTTATAAGAATTTTGTATTAGTTAACAATTTAATACTTCCAACAACTCTATGAGCCAAAACCTATTACACTCTTCTTACAAATAAAAGAGGTAAAGTAAATTGCCCAAGTTTCACAGAGCCATTAGGCAGTAGAGGCAGACCAGCCAAAGAAGCAATGCCTAACAATGATTCCATTTTTCTGCTCCATATAAACTTTTAGTAGTAGTAGTAGTAGTAGTAGTAGTAGTAGTAGTAGTATTGAGAAAGAGAGAAAGAGAGGAAGACAAATCTCCTATCATGTTGAGTTATTCCTCCCAAATGCCTAAAACAGCCAGATCAGGTTCAGGCCAAAATCAGGAGCCCAGAACCCAACCAGATCTTCCACATTCATGGCAGAGACACAACTACTTGAGCCAGTACCTGCTCCCTCCAATGGTGAGCATTAGCAAGAAGATGAAATGTGGAGTGGGGCCAGAAAACAGGAACTCAAACCTAGGTATTCTTTAGGGGATGTAGGCATCTCAAGCAAATGGGTGGCCAAATACCCACCCATTTAAATATTTTTATTGCATATTAACAGTTATTGTGCCTTCTAAAAATACAAATTCCAGAAAATGCTTCCATTTTTTTCATCTCATTGTGTTCCAGCCAATTGGAAGGAATCACAGCTGGTTAGTAGATGGTTTTGACAAGAGACACTCTGTTTCTAGGGAATCGAAGTTTGACGGTGGTGATGGCAAGAGAATACCTGGGAGGGTCAGTTTATAAGACATAGAAACAAAAGCAAAACAAAATCAATGGCCCCTGAAAGCCCATAGGCAACAGATGACGTTTTCTCCAACACTGGAAGAAAGAATAGTTCCTAGGAGAAAACCACCACCTTACCAGAAAAAGGCATTTCTCTGTGAGGATCTGGGGTGATTCCTGTTGAGGAGAAACTATTGAATTAACAAGGAAAGGAAACAGCGAGCTGTCCCAAGCTTTATAACATCTGTTATTACTGCACCTGCCCCACAGATTTCCTGGTTCCTATCCCCAAAAGAAAGTCAGTCTGCAGGAAATGACACAAGTACACAATGACTTTATAGCAAGAGGTGGCTTTTAACTTGTTCTCGGGTTTCGTTCCTGTCTAGATGGTGTATTCCCCTAGTTCACACTACTTCTCAAGGCAGCAGTTTGCCAAGGAGAAGGTGGGGGAGGAGAAAGGGACTGAAGCTATGGAGCACAGGAATGTCATAGGGCCACAGATCACTTGGATGACGTCAAGGCTTCTGGCCCGTTACTCCTTGCTCTGACTCACGGGATAACACATGGAAATAAGGCATGTCCCTACTCACCAAGGCAATTCAAAGAATTACTGCTATGCTTCTCCTGCTTGTCCTCCAATTTAGTGGTTCTCAAACTTCAGAGTGAATCAGGATCACCGGGAAGGCTTGTTAAACACATATCGCTGTGGCCGGCACCGCAGCTCACTAGGCTAATCCTCTGCCTAGCGGGTTCTAGCCCTGGTCGGGGCGCCGGATTCTGTCCCGGTTGCCCCTCTTCCAAACCAGCTCTCTGCTATGGCCCGGGAGTGCAGTGGAGGATGGCCCAAGTGCTTGGGCCCTGCACCCCATGGGAGACCAGGATAAACACCTGGCTCCTGCCTTTGGATCAGCGCGGTGTGCCGGCCGCAAGTGCACCAGCCGTGGCGGCCACTGGAGGGTGAACCAACAGCAAAAGGAAGACCTTTCTCTCTGTCTCTCTCTCGCTGTCCACTCTGCCTGTAAAAAAAAAAAAAAAAAAAAAAAAAAAAAAAAAAAAAACATATCACTGAACCTGCACGCCTGGGGCCATGCACAAGAATCACCTCTGCACCTCTGCAAGCTCCGTGGTGCTGCTGATGCCAGTGGCACGAGGACTGCATTTGAGAACCACTGCACTGATTGACGCAAACAGAAATGCCGCCAGTGTATTAGTCCAAGGGCTCTCTCCCACCAGGATTCCCGAGTGCCCAGAGATTTCCATCTCCTCATCTTGTCAGTATGAAATATCAGAATGCAACTCTCACTTATTGTCCATCTGAGTCTCATTCTTCTCCAATTTCGAATTATAGTCAAGGGCCACCAAAAGACTTTCAGTGGATCTATTCTGCCCAAGTTAGTAGAACAGAGCATGAACCTAGTGTTTCCTGTCAGTATTTTAAAAAGTGGAAAGTAGGGGCTGGTACTGTGGCATAGCAGGGAAAGACATCACCTGTAACTTCAGCTTCCCATATGGATGCTGGTTTATGTCTCTGCTGCACCACCACTTCTGATCCAGCTTCCTGCCAATGCACCTGGGAAAGCAGCAGAGGATGGCTCAAGTCCCTGGGCCTCTGCTACCCACATGGGAGACCCAGGAAAAGTTCCTGGCTCCTGGTTCCTGGCTTTGGCCTGGCTCAGCTCTAGCCATTGCAGCCATTTGGGAAGTGACCCAATGGATGGCAGACTCTCTCCTACAACCCCCACCCCATTGTCTTCTCCCTCTCCATCTCTCTCTGTAACTCTTTCAAAATAAATAAATAAATCTTTTTTAAAAAGAATGGAAACTATAATATAGGGAGTCTGAGGTATATAGTCAAGGCTTTTCTTTAAGTGAATGTTTTAATTAAAGGGCAAAAATTAGCATTACCTTTCACTTTCACGATGGGAAGTTAATCTCAAAAATCTTAAGAACTTGATCATATTTTACTTAACATGATATCCTCCAAGTTTATTCATATTATTATATCTACAGGATTTCCTTCTCTTTTAAGGTAGAATAGTATCCTGTTGAGCCTATTTGTGTGTGTGTGTGTGTGTGTACCACATTTTCTTTAGTGGCTCATTTGTTGGGGAACTTTTATATTGATTCCATATTTTAGTTATTATGAGTATTGCTGAAATGAACATAATTGCAGAGATTTCTTCAACATACTAACTGAATTTCCTTTAATGCATGCCCTGTAGTGGGATGGCTAAATCACATGCTACTTCCCTTTATAATTTTTGGAGGAAACTCCATATGATTGTGCTTGCATCTCTGGTGTCCCCCCTAATGCCATACTAATTTACCTCACACCAGCAATGTGTCAAATTCCCTTTTCTCCATTTCCTCACCAACACTTACCTTGGTATCATCTTTTTAGTGATACCCATCCTAACAGGTATAAAGTAATAGCTTACTATAATTTTAACAATAGGTTTTAAAAGAAAAAGAGAATGTATGTGAAGTATTACATATGTTAATTTGCTCAATTTAGTCATTCAAAAATATAAACCTATTTCCAAACAACACATTATACATGGTAAATAGGTACAATTTCTTTGTCAACAGCAAGAATAAAAATGAAATAAAGAAAGAGAAATTGATAATATTGTCAAGGCTTTTATTGAAAACAAAGCAGTCCTAGCCCGATAGGAATGTTTCTAATGTGTCTTGCTGCTCTGTCTCCCATATCGTCCACAATACTGACTAGAATTCTAACATCTCTGCAGCACTGATTTAATCACTGTGATGGTTCTTCTCCTAAAGAGTAGCCCTCTCTAAAATGCTCACAACTCTAAGAAGTGTACATTCTTATGAGTCCCATTATCAGGGTAACTTTCCGATAATCTATGGAGGCTTTGGGTTATGAAAGTATTTGGAAGCACTGATAAGAAAAAAGAGATGAGCACTGCAGATTCTTCCTGCTTTAGACTTCTATTTGGTTCCTGTAAAGGAAAAAAAAAATCAACTCCGATAATCCTATTAAGTTTATTTCACTGTTTAGTTTTGCAAAACTAAAGGCTGGTGTTATTGTGAATTATATATCCTCACATGACTTGTGATTGACAGAAGCTAATCTAAAGAGACATGCAGGCCGGCGCCGTGGCTCACTAGGCTAATCCTCTGCCTTGCGGCACCAGCACACCGGGTTCTAGTCCCGGGTTCTAGTCCCGGTCGGGGCACCAAATTCTGTCCCGGTTGCCCCTCTTCCAGGCCAGCTCTCTGCTGTGGCCAGGGAGTGCAGTGGAGGATGGCTCAAGTACTTGGGCCCTGCACCCCATGGGAGACCAGGAGAAGCACCTGGCTCCTGCTTTCGGATCAGCGCGGTGTGCCGGCCGCAGCACGCCGGCCGCGGCGGCCATTGGAGTGTGAACCAACGGCAAAGGAAGACCTTTCTCTCTGTCTCTCTCACTGTCCACTCTGCTTGTCAAAAAAAAAAAAAAAAAAAAAAAGAGAGAGAGAGAGAGACATGCTAATGAATATTGAACCAATGATTCATTATCAAGCCCCATGGAAAAAGCCATATGCCCAGAGAATTTCGTCTGTCATGACTGGGCTAAACTTGGCTCTATTTAAAACTCTAAGCATTTAAAGTGTGCCCACTTAAAATCAACTGCACAGTGATGACTATTATAATCCTCTCCGTTTGATCAAAGCCTGGTGGTATGAAAAGGCTTTCCAGGGCATTTTCATTCATTACCAACTATGTTCTTTCATTTAAGATATAGACTCAACCAGCTCTGTTTTGTAGATAAGCAATTAACAGTCTTATTTTACCCAGGAGAAACCGAGGTTCAGAGAAGTTAATTAAAAAGTATGAAATCACATAGCTAATAGGCTATGGTTATAAGACTATATCTACCTCTTTCCAGTCACTGCACTCTCCTTCCACTATACTCTCTTTGGAGATGCCATGGCTGCCAGATAAAAACCAGGTGTTCCTTGACCTTCACAGCCACTTGTCAGCTTCTAATTGGTTAAAACATTGGGACTGAGCAAGGGTTGTTAGATGTTCTGTCTAGTTGGTCAGATTCCTTGTCTGCTTCCCAAAATGATATGTAAAGTCACGACCCATAATAGCTCAGGATGCAGTAGTATTTCGAGTTAAGGTGTTTAGGGAGAGGATTAAAATAAA